>NC_091124.1:165690164-165975164 GCF_040183065.1 Periplaneta americana
GAATAAAAGGTAAAGGTATCCCCGTAACATGCCATGAAGGCACTTGGGGGCATGGAGGTAGAGCCCCATGCTTTCCATGACCTCAGCACTAGAATGAGGTGATGTGGTCGGCACCACGCTCTGGCCGCCTTTTACCCCCGGGAAAGACCCGGTACTCAATTTTATAGGAGGCTGAGTGAACCTCGGGGCCGTTCTGAAAGTTTGGCAACGAGAAAAAATCCTGTCACCACCTGGGATCGAACCCCGGACCTTCCACTTTCACATGAAAGTGAATAATAAAAGTAAATGTAAATAATAAAAGTTAGATAAGTAATGTTAGTTAATAAACATAGCTATGAAATAGTAATGATAATAATAATAGTAATAATAATCATAATAATAATAATAATATTAATAATAATAATAACAATAATAATAATATAATAATAATGAGATAAAATAAATGTTTATTATATATATATATATATATATATATATATATATATATAAAACCATTAAACATTGAAAAAATTGTCACAGTTATATTTGTTAACCAGAATTGTTTGAAAAATATTTCCTTAGTTTATTCTTAAATTGGTTTGATGTCTGACAGTCTCTGACATTACTCGGTAGGGAATTCCAAAGTCGAGGAACAGACACAGTGAAAGAAGATGAATATGAGAATGTTAGGTGGGAAGGAATGGAAAATACTGGGGAGTGTGGTGATCGTGTGTCTAGATTATGGTGGGTGGATAAATTTTGAAAACGAGACGCAAGTTAGACGGGAGTGGAGAAAAGCAGTATGTGAAAGAGGAGGAGAAGACAGTGGATTTTCCTACAATCTTCTAGTCGGAGCCAAGACAACATTTCGAGGGATGGTGTTACGTGATCAGACCAGCAAATATTGCAGACGAAACGGACGCACACATTATGAACACGTTGCAGTCAGTAAACAGAATATCACAGTAATCAAAGTGGGGCATCACGAGTGTTTGCACTAATATCTTTTTCAGGGAAAAGGAAACAAAGTTCTTCAATCGACTAAACGAGTGGATCAGTGAGAAGTTTACAAGTTTCTGCACACTGAATGTTCCAATTTAAACTCTTGTCCATTTAAACACCTGGGTTCTTTACTGATTCATTTGAATGGAATTTCGGTGCCGTATATTTTAATCTGAGATTAATTTGGTAAGGTAATTCTGTTCAACAAACGTGAATGACTCACAATAATTATTGACTGTGATTTTTCTGGATTTAGTTTAAGTCGGAATTTCCGTGTCGAGATAATCATTAATTTTAGTTATTAAGTCATTTATTTAGTCAGAGTAGAATTTTATGTAATACTTGAAGGTCATCTGCATAGAGATGGTATCGGCAGTTCTTTAAAGATTCCTGATATGTCATTTATATAGATTGAAAGTAATTGAGGGTCGTGAACTGATCCCTGTGGGCTCCTGCCAGTCAAGAGGAAGAACGATTTCCAGGTATCACACTTTGCAGTTTACATTGGACTACAGTTATAGTATGTCATTTTTAACTCTATTTTCCCCTCTAATTTAATAAGTAGAGATGAAACAATTTCTTCGTAAACAAGTATAACAGTATTATAGTGTCTACTTAGGTGAACAGTTTTGTAGTTAGTGAGTGAAGTTACGTTTCTGACGTGCTTTGCAGTGTTATTAAGATGGAATAAGTAAGCACTAGCACATGTTATTCAAATTTAATGACATGGTTGTCCTGCTAGCTTGTTTAGGAGGGAATTGTTCCAGCTCTATTCATCACTACATACTTAAAAAAGACATGCTATATACATCACTATTACTTACTCCTCCAACAACAGCAAAAGAACCGGGAACAAAATTTCTTCCATCTCGCCATCGTTTTTCGTCCTTTTCTTGTTTTCTTCGGTGGTGGTGATGATGTATCTTCTACAGCAACAAAAAATATAACATTTTCTATAAAATGACTAGTGAGCAACAAAAGACCAAAAAATGCAAATAAACGCAAAATAAAAGTAGGCTACATTTATTGGTTCGTGTTGAAGTGAAATGAGTATATATTGTATCCTGCATTGTCTGTGATTCTAAGAAAAATATGATGTCATCAACATCCAAGCCCTATTATCAATCATCAACTCACCACTATTTTCCCACCTCACTTCTGATATTCCCATCACATCCACTCTGTTTCATCTCATTGCTTCCTTCATGTTTTCTAACTTACCTGGTAACTGATGATCCCGCGTTGCTCTCTTCAATCTTCTTTTCTTCTCTTCAGTTTCTTCTACCATGATGTGCTCGTCCCAGGTATCCCCCACCCGGACATCCGATTGGGGGGAGAGTTTACGTCCGGAATTTTTTACCCGGGCCGAACTCAACATGATATACAAAGGAAAATTACTTTGGGATATATATAAATGCGGTAGCCTCCCATTGCTATCCGCACACCACTCTCTCTTTCGCATCTCAAAAGATCCCAGGGGGCCCCAGCGTGGAGGTGAGGAGAGTGGATTTGGCTAACTAGGCCCTCCGGACTTCACCGAAATTCACCACAGGGGTTAAATATCAATTCCATCAGGGTTTTTGACCCGATCAGAATCGGGAAATCCCAATTAGCCTTTGCCCCCCTTATTGAGTCTAAAGATCGTCAATGTTACAAGACCAACTAAGATACTTATCGAACATGACACCAGGAAAGTTAGTCTTCAAGATTTAAGATTTATTTTTTTTAGTAGGTCATTTTACGACGTTTTATCTAGGTTATTTAGGATCTGAATGAGATGGTGATAATGCCAATGAAATGAGTCCGGGGTCCAGCACAGAACGTTACCCAGCATTTGCTCATATTGAGTTCTTTCACGTCACACAAACCTGTTGATGAAAATAGACCTCCGACAGGTAGGAAACGAAAGTGTAATAAGAGAAGACAGTTTTTTCAGGTAACTATTTCACAGTGAGTCACAACTAATCAGTCTGGTGGCTGCCATGTTGATATTCATGTCACGTAAATGAACATCAATTTAATTCATAAAATTTAAGGTGATGACAGACTATTGGCCCATATTGCTTAGTGTATTTATCATTATAGGAAACTGACATCCATACTAGGGTTACCATGAGAAAAAATTCTATAGGAGGACATGGAATCTAAAATAAGAGGACATTGCTGAAAAAAAGGAGGACTTTTCAAAAATTGGTATGAACAAAATTAAAGATAAAAACAATGGCTCACTTTAGTCAGTTTTCTCACTAGTTGCTGGATCAGTATTACATCTGTACCCTACGTATCGATGGAGCCCATTTTGTGCACAAGAGCCTGAAGAGACAGACTTATATTTTGTACCAAATAACAATGGAACTGTTCACAGGACATCTCCTTGAAATTATATTTCACCATGATGATACCTCTGACTGTCTCCGTTAGCATGTGATTTCGTTCTTTTGTCCATTGAGCAGGTATTAGGGAAAATACTCTCTCAACACTTCCATTGTGACTTGGGATAAATAAATAGAATTGACATATTTTTAAGAGTTTTGAGAAAGTTTCAGTGCTCGCAGAACTATTCGAATTGAAGAATTTGCACTATTGTTTATCTAAACTTAAATCTTTGTCCAAATTAACTTGATTGGCATATCTTTGTATACTGCAGAATAAAATTGATAAATTAGCTTCGAATCATGAATAGTGACAATTTGAAGTGCAAGAATTCAATGCAATGTCAAATAGCTCATCATATTTTATGTTTTTTTTTTTTATGTGCTCCAGCTTCAACTATTCAAAACAGTTAAATTCTTTCAAAGATTTTCACCATTTGTGCATTATTCTATGCAAAATATCGCACATTATTTAATATTCATTTTAATTCTAGTTGAAATGGGAAATGCCAGACATTTCAAATTTCTTTAAAACACCTGCCGGACAGGATAAAATGATTAAAAAAGAGGATGTGTCCTCCTTTTGCCGGACGAATGGTAACCCTACATCCATACATACATATATACATATACATATATGTATACGCATATGAAGACAATATAACAAGAACTGACAGGTTATACTTATTCAGAGAAGAAATGAGTCCTATTTTACATTTCTTTGTTTCAGGATGATGAATGCAGGATCGCAATTCAGCACATGGCTCAAAAGAGATCTGAAGAACTGCTGGTGCAGCAGGAGAAAGAACACTTGGAAAGAATAGCAAACATGAAAAAAGAAATGGAAATGAAGGAATTGGAACATAAAGAAAGAATGAGAAATATAAAGGCGGAAATGGACATGAGGAGGAAAGAATATCAAGAGAGAATGAGAATTAGTCAATTGAAATATGAAGTAATAAATTTAAAAATGAAATTATTACAATGTAATATTCTCAATTAGGGTCAACTGTTCCATCTTCTTTTGCAGGGCCGCCTACGGAATTTATGGGCCCCTATGCAATACTGAACTGGACTCCCGTTGAAAAAAATAACAATTACAAGTTACCAGTTATTCTAACCATAATAATTATTTGCAAAATGAATAAAAGATACCCCATACACAGATACGAATTTAAAATATACACTTTTATTATGTTGAAAAGTTTTAGCAAAACTTCACATTGTATATATTATATTCATAAAACATTATTCTTGAATACCTGTAATTTCTAACTTGCAGTCCAACATCAACAGACAACTCTCCTTGACTTCATTGATGCAAAATCATCAATTATATCATCAAAATTTAAAGACCTAGCAAGATCGCTCTCCAGACTAAGGAGGCCAAGGTTACTCAGTCATTCTTGACACACTGTTTATCTGAATACATATTTTATTTTCTCTGTTTTGCTGAAGGATCTTTCAGCATCAGCAACTGTCACAGGAATTGTAGAGAATATTCTAATGGCTATACAAATATTTGGAAATAAATTACCCAGTTTTAATTCCCTCAGACTATTTAGGAGATTCAAAGGTTTCATAGGTTGGCCCTAAATTAGAGGCATGAATTGATTTTAAATATTTCGGCTCATCATGATCTCTTTGTTAATATCTTCATAATATTTTTCACGCAGTCTAGCACCCATATTAATATCTTACAATTTTTTCTGTCTCTCCTTGTGCTTCTCAGCTCCTGACTTATGCCTGTACTTGTCCATTGTGCAGTTAAACTATAATCGGTAACACTAATGAACAGAATTTACTAGAGAAACGACAACAAAAAAACGAAAGTTGTGACACGAAACATACAATGTACTGAAAAAGAAACATATCCTGCGACTTTGGTTTGGGAGAGTCCACTAGCATATTTTGGTGAGCCAGCGGGGATTTGGTAATTAAAAAGAACAAGCCAATAAATAATTGAACGTGTTTGGTACAAGCGATGGGAACACAGTTCAAGCAAATGCCGGGGCCATCATTTTTCGTGTCAGTGAACGTTAATGCAGGAAACCAATATTCTATTATATAAAAGTCAAATATTTACATATGAAGTGATAATTTGTATTAATTCTACTATTATTGAGTTAATATGTCAAATTTATGTAACAAATGTTCTTAATTACTTACTTACTGGCTTTTAAGGAACCTGGAGGTTTATTACCACCCTCACATAAGCCCACCATTGGTCCCTATCCTGAGCAAAATTAATCCATTCTCTATCATCATATCCCACCTCCCTCAAATCCATTTTAATATTATCTTCCCATCTACGTCTCGATCTCCCTAAAGGTCTTTTTCCCTCCGGCCTCCCAACTAACACTCTATATGCATTTCTGGATTCACCCATACGTGCTACATGTCCTGCCCATCTCAAACGTCTGGATTTAATGTTCCTAATTATGTCAGGTGAAGAATACAATGCGTGCAGTTCTGTGTTGTGTAACTTTCTCCATTCTCCTGTAACTTCATCCCTCTTAACCCCAAATATTTTCCTAAGAACCTTATTCTCAAACACCCGTAATCTCTGTTCCTCTCTCAAAGTGAGATTCCAAGTTTCACAACCATACAGAACAACCGGTAATATAACTGCTTTATAAATTCTAACTTTCAGATTTTTCGACAGCAGTCTGGATGATAAAAGTTTCTCAACCGAGTAATAACAGGCATTTCCCATATTTATTCTTTGTTTAATTTCCCCCCGAGTATCATTTATATTTGTTACTGTTGCTCCCAGATATTTGAACTTCTCCACCTCCTCAAAAGATAAATTTCCAATTTTTATATTTCCATTTCGTACAATATTCTGGTCATGAGACATAATCATATACTTCGTCTTTTCGGGATTTACTTCCAAACCTATCTCTTTACTTGCTTCCAGTAAAATTCCCGTATTTTCCCTAATCGTTTGTGGATTTTCTCCTAATATATTCACGTCATCCGCATAGACAAGCAGCTGATGTAACCCGTTCAATTCCAAACCCTCTCTGTTATCCTGGACTTTCCTAATGGCATACTCTAGAGCAAAGTTAAAAAGTAAAGGTGATAGTGCATCTCCTTGCTTTAGCCCACAGTGAATTGGAAACGCATCTGACAGAAACTGACCTATACGAACTCTGCTGTACGTTTCACTGAGACACATTTTAATTAATCAAACTAGTTTCTTCGGAATACCAAATTCAATAAGAATATCATATAAAACTTCTCTCTTAACCGAGTCATATGCCTTTTTGAAATCTATGAATAACTGATACAAATGTTCTTACAAAATTTTATAATACCCGTATATATGTACGAATAATTATTCATGATAATAAAAAGTAAACGGACTCACTTAATCTGACGGGCCCTTATTGCTCACGGGCCCATATGCACTCGCCCCCTTTGCCCACCCCTCCTTCTCGGCGGCCCTGTTCTTTTGATTTTGAAAATTTCACTTATGTTTGTCTCTCTGTGTTACTCTACAGTGAACTTCTTGTCAGCAGCAACTTGAATGTCACATAGTTTGCAATAAAATATGTTGCCATCCATACTAAATACATTTTACGCACTGTACTTTTTACTTAACATATTTTACACCAATATACCTTCCTCCAACCACTTTGCACAATGACTGTGGATTTCCTACCTGCAACAATCTGGATAGATGGTGAGAAGAGAAGCTGGTTTTGATGTGATTTTGTTGTTTGAAGGGTAGGGGTGATAAGAAAATAGAAGTGGAAATATCTACATAATGGAGGTGGAAGAAGGTGTGGCGCTGAAGACAGAATAAGGACAAAGAGGGTAAATGAATGCATAAAAAATTATGGACAAGTTCATATTACCAATATAAAAAGGATATTAAGTACATGGAAAATAGGGTGACCAGGTGTTCTGCATTTTGCATGATACTTTGTTTTTAGCTCATCCTGCAGCCTGTGTAAAAGCTTGAAACCCCTATAAATAACCTGCTTCCTAAGTTTTCCTTGCTAAAAGTCTTGCAAAATAAAATTTGAAGTGAAAGTTCTGTTTTTCCTGTTCTCTCAGATAAAATAAGTGAAAAGAAAACACAGAAAATACTTTGCAGCAGCGAATAATATGTAGACATCTAGACTGGAGCCAGAAATATTAAAACTAAGCTATGTTCAATTCTGTACTTCCTTCTTGGAAAGCAGCAGTTCAAAGCAATATATAGATATCAGAAAAATGTCGTTGGTCAGTAGCTGAATCATGCTACAGCAGCAATATTTTGTATGTGTGTTCTAAGTCGCGTGAGCATGAGTAATAAACAGTGGCGGCTCGAGGGTATTGAATTCAGGGGGGCTGCATACAAAAATAAACCATGCAACTTATCTTATTTAAAAATTAGTTCCATGCGCCTTGTCTTGTAGGTTGCAAACCTTTGAATCATCTTCTTATTAAAATCCGACATGTCATTTAACATAATCTTTACAATGGAAAACATAGCTAATGCGGTCAGTCTCTCTTCTCTCATCGTATTTCTAAGATAAGATTTTACTCTTTTCAAACACGAAAAGCAACGTTCTGGTTCGGAAATTGTCATTTTTTTATGGTGATAGCTATGCGTAGTAGTTTCATAACTTCTGAAAATGAGGCCTGCAAGTTCTAGGATAGAAGAAACTGAAAGAGCTTGACTGCGTCACTGATATTTCTGAATTCTTGTCTCTGATACAACACAGTGAGTTACATTTTTAGTTTGTCTTTATTGAACATTAGAAAAAGCTTCACACATACATTTAGGTCATTTTCAGGATATGAGCTTTTGTAGCAATCAAATTTTTCTTGACACAGAAGAGAAGATAATATCAGATTATCTATGAACTGGAATCTGGTGTTAGCTTGTGTGATAATGAGGTCACACACTTCCATGGCTGCCGCAACCCTTGTCTGAATCCCTTCGACCTTACAACGCTTTTTAGGGTTTTCATTTTCACAGATCTCGCTGCTCAACTGTGCACTGTTCCGTATTGTCTGCATGACATTAACAAAGCTTGACATGCAGAGTCGGCCTCGGTAGCATAGTCATTGCGGGTTCGATTCCGGCCCAGGTTGATGCCATTAAATTTTGTTTAAATGAGAAAGCTCATGTCAATAGATTTACTGGCATTTAAAAGAATCCTGCGAGACAAAATTCCGGCACACCGGCAACGCTGAAATAACCCCTGCAGTTGCGAATGTCGTTAAATAAACCATAATTTAATTTTTATATGCAGATATGGACCTTAGAAATATCTAACTGGCGATGTTGTAGTTGGTTGTATAATATATCTATTTGGCACATCAATAAATGAAAAAAAAAAAAAAAAAAACTGAGCCAGAAATTGAATTCAGGATCTTCAAGAGCACGCAAAAGGACGCTTGCCTCATTTAGTGTGATGTTGTTAGATGTTTCAGATTCCATTATGGTTTGAAAACATTCTAGCAATGGCTCCTTCTTCTTATGAACAACATTTACTGTTCTTATTTTAAAACTCCATCTTGTTGCCCCAGCTGATAGAATTGTGTTTGAAACACATTAATCTAATACAGACTGTGTGGAGATCGAGAGAAGAAAGCAGGGATATTGGATAAATCAGCAAAAAATATGCGAGCCTTTGTATTTTGTTTAGCGGCTCTTTCCATTACGAGATTCAACTGATGGACACTTAATTTCACATTTCTCCTGAATTGTTAAGGTTCTGAACTTAATACACTGTAAATATTGCACAGAATTAAACACTGTCGCACTTGTTATACTCACAACGTTAAAGAAGATGTATTTATAACTGCGCACTACTGACAAACTGCTGCAAATTTTGCAGCGCCTGGTGACTCTGGATTCACGGCCAGGGGCAGCAGGGGGAGGGGTAAAACTAACGCGCAAAGCATCTGAGACGAGACTGGCAGCTCCAAGGGAGGAAGTGGCTTCACCCATAGTCCTTGTCTCTGACTTTGCTCTGGCAGCACCAGGGGAGGAAGTGACTTCACTAACGATTGTGTTCATGTCAATGAGAGCGAAATTTAAAAAAATTCGAGCCGCTAAATAGAGACTGTATAATAAATGTATTTCACAACATAAAACGAGACAAGTCACAAATGTCTGGGGGTGCTGCAGCTCCGCAGCCCCTCTTCGAAAGCCGCCCCTGGTAATAAATACATGTAAGGCATATAATAAAAACGTCAGACAGCTCTTTACAGAACAACTTTTAGGAAAGGGTCCTGCTTTGTGTGTCTCAAAATTTGGTCACCCTAATGCAAAGTTTTCTTACCTCACCTTAGGTGTACAGTTATCCTTAAAAAGAATGAGACGATTCTTGGTCGTCGGAAGTTAAGTTCTACAGCGCGGTTCACTCGATATCGACGTAACGATACATAACATGAGAAATAGTCCAAAATTGTTACAAGGACCACAACAAGGACAAGGACCAGAATAAGGATCACGAAGAAGACTGCCATTTAAGGCCAGGATTTCACAACATAGCTCGAGTCACAAAATATCATTGCTTCACTGTACCGAATGGCAAATGCCTGCTAAGGGATCTACATTCTGGACTGCTGCTGTCACTGTCTTGTCTCAGTAGCTCATATAGTAGCGTATTGGTTCCGCTGTATAACCGAAACGTCTCGTGTTCGATCCCGGATAAAACTTTTTTTTATTGAGGTGTAATTAATTTGTTCAGAGTTCCTCGACTGTCTAATTTGTCGAAAAATATGGAATAATTTATGCCCAATTTCTGGGTTTTACAAGTTGGCTGAACCTCGTCAAAAAAAAAATAAAACTTACTTAGAAGTTAAAAGTATTCTTCCTCAAACAAAAATCATAAGAAACAAAAAGAGACCTGTTAACTTAAAATCTTGTCCACATGCCATCAGCTTCTATTACAGATCTAAGTCGATCCGGCATGGATGTCACGAGATTGTGAAATAAGTTCTGATCCCCGGCGAGATCTTCCCAGGTGTCAACAACTTGATCCCACAATTCGTCTCGATTTCGAGGGCGTCGGTGGGCATAGGGACTATCCTTATCTTTTTCAATTCCACCCATAAATTTTCGATGACATTCAAATCAGGTGACTTCGGAGGCCAATTAATGATTTTGATCTCGGGTCTCCTTTGAAACCATCTTTGAATGCTTGCAGCATAGTGCACGGGATGGCTATCCTGCTGGAAGAGCAATGTTCCTTCGGGAAAACGTTCTCGGGCGGAAGGAAGGAATATATTTTCCAGAATGTGCTCGTAAGTTCCCGCATTAAATCGGCCATAGATGCTTCTATAACGCCAGGTCCATCATAAGACATCCACCCCCAACACGATATGCTAAAGCGCCCCGATCTTTCACGTCGGTGCACATAGCGCTGGTCATGTCGGAGACCATCCTCACGATAGACACGAACAGGACCTTCGTAATCACTCGAGATGGTTGTTTCGTCGGAGAAAATTACATTTCTCCAATCGAAATCCACTCGATTGGTAGCGAAGGCAAGACGGTCGACAGCTTGTGCTTCCCCCAATATTTCCATTTGCGCAGCCCTCCGGCTCCTAATACCGTGGTTCCTCAACCTGCTGATCACAGTCTGTGAAGAGCCGGGAAAGTTAGATACTGCTCTTATTTCGTTAGCAGTCAGAAAGTGGTCCTGTCGAACTGTCTCGAATAAGAGAGCATCCTCTTCCAATGAAGAAATCCGCGGACGCCCAGGAATAGGGCGATTTTCGACCTCCCCTAAATTTTGGTAATGATCATCCACCTCGCGGCTGTACTTCCAGGAACACCGACCAAACGGCCAGCAGATCTAGCCATCATATCCAGCCTCAACTAGAGCTATAACTCGCTGTCTCATGTCACATCAGTTCGCCATTACGATGAGAAATGAGGGATGACGATAATACTTTAGTGTAGACAATGACTATTTAACGTGATATAGAATTATTGAAATAAGAGGCATCTTGCATAGTAAGAAATAATAAATCAACCCTAAATTAAATATCTAAATAACAGGATATAACAGTAAGTCCAACTGTTGCGAAACTAATCAAATTAAATCTAAGCTGAAGTAGCACAGCCATTGATAAATGTTTTGTACACAGAATTAGACTGAATTCCTATTCGATAGAACCTATAATCAATAGCTTGTCTGAACATGATAAACAAAGTGTTTCCAATGTCACTGAACAATTTCAAAATATTAATTTAAAAACTAAGAAAGGATCGTAAATGTTGTATCTAATGATTATTTACATTTATGTCTACAAAATGAATCTTGGAAAAACGGTTATGATACTGGTACTACTGATATTAAGAGTTAATGTATTGCATTTTTCACTTAATTTCATAATCACTTCAGTGGATTTTCTCCACTCAATGTTGTGAAAAAATTCAAAAGTAAAAACATGTAGATAACGCAGGGACTTCAAAATCTCATGTATTAAAAAGAAGAATCTATATGTAATGAGTTGAATGTAATGATCCTCATGTTCTTAAATACTGCAAGGAGTACAGTGTAATTTATCAAAAATTATGAAAGAGGGAAATAGAATATATTTAAATAGAAAAGTACAAAATTCAGATAATGCAATTAAATCTATTCAGAATATTATTAAATTTAAACTTGTAGATATCCTAAGAAAGAAAATATTTTTTCACTAAAACCAATGATTATAAAGTAGAAGATCCCAAATCTATTGCAAATTCTTTTAACGTATTATAGTATATAGTACAGAAATATTATTGACAACTTAAACATTCAAGATTTTGCAAAAGATATTGCAATTGGTTACTTAACAGATGCATTTAATAATTAGTATTAATATATGTAATTAGTCAATAACTGCAATAGTGCTTTTCCATTCAATCATAACATGAATAAAATTGAATGCATACTAAATTAAACACTATTGCAAACACGTAGATAAAATAGTTAAAATTAACTGAAGGTGTGAGAATGAAATAATCTAAAGCCATACTTTTAACAAAAATTGTTTTGTGCGAGTGCATTTCTTACACATATGGGAAAGCTATTAATAAAATATTGTAATAATTACTCAACAAATTACATAGCCTAAGGACTCTAAACCTTTGTAAAAATTTGTCTATTATTATATATATTTTTATAGTTTCATTTTAATTGTTAGTTTTTAATATATATGCATTTACATTGTATATGTGTGTATAAATACATTCATTAGATTAACGTTTATAATATTATAACTTGTAATTTTGTATTGTTTGCGATCATTAACACTTAATCTCAGGACTTTGTAAAACTCTATTTCAACGTTACTTAGCTATTTCAACGTTATTTAGACAAAAAAAATCGTTGTATAGACTAAGAATCGAACTCGCACTCTTCTACACAACACGCAGAAGTCTTACCGTCTGAGCTATTGAAACGACATGGAAGCTTTCCTTTCTGTGTGGAGTGTCGATCTAGTCATGAAGGTCCATTGTCGATTTAACTACACAATTTATGTATATATTTATCTTTCATTTACGTAATATTATCATATTTTTTGCAGTTTTTGAAGTGAATTTCGGAACGATGCTAGTAACAAACCAAATAGTCTGAATTTAAGTAACTCAATATTCGTTATCTTGTGTATCAGTGCTCTGGTCTCCGATCATGCGCAGTGTCTCACATCTGAGACTTAGGAATATTCAATCGTCTCATCCTTTTTCAGGGAAACTGTACATTTTCTTGTTGAAAGTTCTTATAATACTGATAATTTCACTCAAATCAGAGAAATGCAGTTTTTTGGAAAAGCAAACAAATAATGCATTATTTATCTCTAATAACATTCCAAAATTCACTAAAAAAATGTGGCTAACAGTTCAGCTTCTCACCACATTTTCAAACTAATGCACTAACACTCAATCTTATATGAAACATGTAATGTTAAATCACGCAACTTTTCTATCAGAAGGAAAAACGATGCAAAATCGTAGCTTTAGTGGTAAATAAATTTTATTAATATTGCTTTGGTTTTGGTCATTAGGCCTATATGATATATGAAGACTATTGCAAAAAGGGGGGTTTTCATAATTTCGTAAAATATGAGTTCAAGATTCGGTATTAAACATGTCATTATTCCAATACATTAAATTCACTGTAAAAACAATTATACTTTCATTAATGTTAAAAGTGTTAAATTAGTATATCTTCGCTGCACCTCCTAAACCTGCCATGTTTTTTTTTTTTTTTGCAAAGCATTTCCACTTTTAATTCCCTTCATTTCCAAAGCTACTTTCGGCATAATTTCAATCATTACAAGAAAATACCGGAAGTAGCTTTCAAAATCAAGGGAATTAAAGGTGACAATGCTTCTTTCTTTGTCCTACAAAATCTTTTCAACAGCACATAGGAGATATAGGAGGCACAGCGACAATAAAACACAAAAAAGAAAATGTTATAGGAAAACAAGGACTGGGTTTTAAATTAAACAACCAAGAATACTATTGTTGTCAGTCAATAGTGTTTAATTATTCGATTTTTTTTTGTTTACTTTTACTGTGATGTCACAAAGATCACTTCTGGATATACACACAGAGACTTAAACTAAAATGATTCCAAGTAACCTCTTTGGAGTATCACAATGGTTTTCAGTCTTTATACAATACTGGCTTACATATAAGAATTTTTTCCAGGTTACCTATTCAATTAATAATAATAATAATAATAATAATAATAATAATAATAATAATAATAATAATAATAATAATAATAATAATAATAATAATAATAATAATTTGTTTTTGCATTATAATTCATTAAAAAGAAAAGGAAAGATTACTCTGAATATAATTTTAAAGTTACAAGTGACGTAATAACATATATATCATACAATAACAGTTAAAATCCCAAAATAAGAGACACCTCAATAAAAATAAAAGCAATGAAAAACATAATAAACACACACGCACGCACGCACGCACACACACACACACACATAATTTGAACTGGTAATGGAAATTATGGGAAAACGGCTGAACGGATTTTAATGAATGACCCATCATTTTGAGGCCTGGCATCCAAGGATTTTCAGAAAAATAGTAACTTTCAGTGAAGCATTAGTTTTCCTACATAATTTTCCTATTTTCCAAAATCCATCTTTCGTCAGTTTTGAGAACTAATTACATTTCAGAATAAAACAAAACGCACACTTCAATAAACAAAAGGATATTACACGAAGGCCATGACCTGCAGGATTGATGACATATTTAGAGCTCCAATTCAAATGGTTATTAAAAACTTCAAGACTTACTAAAAATAATTTACAGGTTTGATTCTGCAGTGTGTAATTTTCTGAGTACAGCTGTGTATTGGATATTAAAATCTACAAACTTGAGGTGGTTTGATGACATTATTACCACTAGAAAGAAATATTATTATAGTTAATGCCATGATGTGACTATTTTTCATTAATTATACATACTACTTACTTACTTACTGGCTTTTAAGGAACCCGGAGGTTCATTGCCGCCCTCACATAAACCCACCCTTGGTCCCTATCCTGAGCAAGATTAATCCAGTCTCTACTATCATATCCCACCTCCCTCAAATCCATTTTAATATTATCTTCCCACCTACGTCTCGGCCTCCCCTTTGCTGTGGTTGTGCTGGAGAATCAGTCCCATTCCAAGGCTTACTGTTAGGTTTCGTAACAAGCTATCTTTTACGGTGATGGGTTTTAGCCCTTCGCCCAACCCCAAGCTGGAGGACCACCCCTTATTGGCTGTCCATGACTGCTTATTCAATATATTCGCAGCTACCCTCCATATCTGGAGGCCGTCTCCTCTATCTGCAACCTGAGGACGTGCCATGCCGTGGTGATAGGGACCCACTATACATGGATTAATTATACATATTAATGCTATATTGATGATACGAAAGTGAAACTTTTCGGGTTATATAAGTAGATGTAGAGAATATCTTAAATTATATCTTCATTTCTATAATTTACTGAGTGGCGGCTATATATAAAAGTACAAAACTTATGTAAGATAATAATATAGTTACCAAAAAATCAAATATTTTTATAGTTATTAATCAAGTGGGGTTGGGTCTTTTTCATATACTTAATGGTGGTGTGGTGTAGATATATTTATATTCGTCATTCTCCTCAGTATTGGCTCGAGAGAGCATAAAAATTACAGTTCCTAAGGAAAGACCAAAAGGTATTACTTACTGATAAAATAAGAGGCTTACAAAATTAGTCTCCCTATCATTTCAATAAGATCACTAAGAAGGATAAAATGATTTTACCATCTACATTTCAAGCTCTACATGCAGCAGCTATACCAAGATGCTATGTCTATTGTTCGAAAGCATAGCAAACCTGACTTAACTTTCACGAACAGTACAATCCACAATGACCTGAATAGCTATTGCTTTACTCCCATATGAAAAACCCATTGACCATCCTGACATTGTTAGGCTTACTTGCGTTTTCGCGTTGAAACTCAAAAACTGAAGGTGGATAGATTCAGGAAAAAGTATTTGACATAAAAAATCATTCAGAGAGAGTATGTTTCATTATTATCGAAGCAAATAACTTCATTGAAAATAAATCTGAAAAATTTTTATTTTAACGTACCTAATGAATTTAGTTTGCAGCATTTGCATATATAGGTATAGCAAAACAAATGTACAACATAGCATACAAAGCAACACATTGCAGAAAAATCTCAACATTCACACCACACAAAAAATAAATGGGAAAAACGTAATACGGTGAACGCAAAGCTCCGCCCACGTCCCCTTTCCACTTTTCCCCTACAAGCTCACCACACACTCTAGCGGGAAAGAGTGGAAATAGGCTCCATCTCTGTTCCTTGCTTCATGTCTCTCTCTTTTTTTTTTTCTTACGACTTCGCAGGAGGGGAGATTCGATCCGAGAAAGTTCGTAACTAAACCTAAACACACGCTTTAGACCTCTCAGCTACGCAGGCGAGTTGGGGGTAGAAGGGAAAATGAATCTATTTATGTTTAAGGGAACTGCCATAACGTATTGTAGAAGGGGACAATGACCGAATAGCATGGGTAGAAACTGGTGGGCTTGTGAATGTCGCTTGGTAGGGGTTGACTACGGGGGTGGCATAAGTGTTAACGCGCAGAGCTTCATTGTGTCAGTGTCCAACTTCGTGTACAGACGTAACCACGTGTAGTGATGATCTGTACCGAAGACGTGTACTTCTTCCTGAAATGTCCAGGGAGAATTTGAAGGCGGATACGGTAAGGTACTGTGAGGAGCATGGACTACTTGCTAGTCATTACGAGTGTCCAACCTGTGGGAAAAAAAGACTATTGTGTTACTTCGAGGATGTGCAAAGTTAACAGGTGAGTGTTGTTTAATGAAAATCACATTACATTGTGTTGTGTTGTGTTGTGTCAGTACATGTTGTGGACAGTTGTCTAATGCGTATTGCATTGTGGTTGTGGACAGTTGTCTAATGTGTATTGTCTAATGCGTATTACAATGTGGTAGGCAAACCACATTACATTGAATAATTTCGAGGGAAAAATTGTTCCGGAGCTGGGTATCGAACCCGAAACCTTTGGTTTAACGTAACCCGGGACCTTTGGTTTAACGTACGTTAAACCAAAGGTCCCGGGTTCGATACCCGGCTCCGGAACAATTTTTCCCTCGAAATTATTCAAATCAACTTTACAGGGAGTTATACCTGAAAATCTTGATTTGCACATTACATTGTGTTGTGTTGTGTCAGTACATGTTGTGGACAGTTGTCTAATGCGTATTGTCTAATGCATATTGCATTGTGGTTGTGGACAGTTGTCTAATGCGTGTTGTCTAATGCGTATTACAATGTGGTAGGCAGTGATCCATCGAAGCGGGACAGATAGTAGAGAGAGAGAGCATGCGAGCAAGGTGCCGAGCGGCGCGGGTTGGGATAACTTCCCCTACTGGCGTTCGCCGTAAGACGTTTTTGCCAAATAAATACCTACAGTTCAATTGGAGTCTAAAAGTTGAAATGCAATAAGTTTGTTGCCCAGCTTTCCAAATAAGACACAACAAATATGTTGTTGTTTAGCCAACTGTGCAAAGACAGGTCTGAACCTCATAAGTGATACCAATGAGGCAACTAGACCAGAAGATAATGGGGTGGAGTAGCCAGTTTCTTTCCCCCTCCACCGACTAGCTACATATTACACTAGTCAAACACAACGGATATATGAAAGTATTAATGGTAACCGAACCACACAAGTCATCAAATTATGCAGAACACATCATTGATAACAATCACAATTACAACAATATAAAAACACTGGAACATACTACACATCACACTGAAAAGTCAACAACTGCACATATTACAATAGTATGAAATAAATAAATACCGGTACACAATAACATATTCACAACATAATACTCAATATCCAATTACAATTCAATACACATACACTATTCCACATAATACTACACAACACACAAAAGTCTTTACTAGCACCTAAACATCCCCCATTCGACAGAAAATAGAACATGGCAAAGCAAAATAGAGACGAACACCAGTAGGTCATTAGTCACCGACAATGGCAAAATGATACTATATAGTTATCAAATGTACCATACATTACCTTTTATCTTAAATACATTTAACATTTTCAAGTTTTACATTCTAATATATGTGTTCAATTGGAGCATATTAATATAAAACTTAATAGCTTAAGAAGCTGTTGTTTACAGTATATTCTCAGCTGAAAATAAAATGAAGTTTTATATTAATATGCTTTGATCAGCACATGTAATAAAAAAACACCATACAGTACCCAATATGATTAAAAAATATTGAGTGTCAATATAGTTTACTTGGAACCTTAAGGGGACCTGGTACGTCTTATCTCGGCTACGTTAAAATCATGATTATTCATGTAGCTTTTCTCAGAAAGTGCTAGGAGTAGGAACTTGATTTTTTTAGACATTATTGTTACATATACTGACTTGAATTTAACACGGTCTTTTGAAGGAAAAGTGCATAGTACAATACATAATTTTTTTTTGTTCCGGTCCAAAATTTAACTACATTTTTCAATATATATCAGTACATAATTATTTTCATAATTTAGATTTCTTGAAAATCTCATGATAAATTAAGGACAAGACTTGTGGCAAATTGCTCTGAAAATTTGAAAGTCCTATGTGTAATAGAAGCTGAGAAAAACTTCATTTTGTAAGGAAAAAAAAAAACAAACTTACAAAAACGGAGCGCTGAAGTTGTTGGTCACCTGTCAGTACATTCCTGCTCCACAGGCTGGCCCATCTTGGTCACCCTCCATCTCATCTTCTAATCTTCTTTTTGTTGCTCTTCTCTGCTTCCTGGCACTCTTCTCAAGTTCATTCTGAGTTTTTTCTACATTCCTTAAACGTTTCTTGTCATGCACATGAGCAGAATTTATCATGTGAAGTCCAGGCTTCATCCCAAGTTTTACTAATGCATCACATCTAGCTAAGTTCCCCTCGTTGAATGTGGCAACAGCATCATATACTCCAAAATGGTTGTAAAAATTTACACCATACTCACAGTATTTACATTTTTAAATTAATGTGCTTTTTTATCTCAAGAGAGATCCCACATTTGCCACAGCCTTTACAGAGTACATTATTTTGCAGTACACTAGATAATATGCCAACATCTATAATCTCACTGGTATCACTAACACTGTGTTCTTGTTTCAGGGTTTCATATCTGATTTTAGAATATTCAAGTTTCTTTCCTGATGCACAGCCACTATTTACAGATTCACTATGGCCACATGTGCTAGAGGGTTGTAGATTAGAATTCACATTACTAACAGTGTTCTTACATTTACCAACATTTCTTCTCTTCTTAAATACTTTCAAACTACTTCTGTAACCCATACTGTAAGAAAATATCACAAAATTCACATCTATAATGCAACTCAATTGTATCGTAACACAATTAACAATATAACTCTGTACAGCACGTGTACAACATCACGACTGTCAAGTGTAAATAAAGCCGTTGCCATGGATAAATATATCATTTATCCATGCCGTTGCTACGAAACAAAGCACAGGACGCTAAACCAGGTGTGCCAATACATATAAATTCCCTACAATGAAAAAATTTCGCATATAAGGCGGAAAATTTGAAACTAATATAGTAGTATCACAGTCTAATATTCGCATTGAAAATAATACATATTTGATAATATACACAATTATAACTAAAACCGAGATGTATATTACCAAAAATTTTACCATATAGATTTCATTACTGTTACAGATTGTAATTAAATGAAATGAAGCATGCTTCATTACGAAATTCTTGCACATTCATTTATGCATGAATCAATAATTTTCAGTCGCATCGCACGTATATTTTGAAGTTTTAAAATTATAGGTTATGTTTACTCTATCACTACTTTATTTCTACATTCGCAATTATGCTATTATAACTAAGCATAACGTTACGTATGACGACTTGTAAAGGCAATTTGTCTACACATCAGTTGCATTTATTCGTTTCATACAGTACTTCAATCTGAAGTCTGATTAGTTAAATATGTTACTAGGACTAAACTAGCGCACATCTTCTTTGCATATACGAATTAGTTTGATTAATTTAGACTTTTATTATGCCTTGTTTATAGGATCAAATGCATTTCCACAAAAAATAAATTGAACGGTTTTCACTTCCGAAATCACAAGAACTACCTCAGCTCTAGTAATCAGTAACGTATGCAATGTAAGGGAACAGGAACTGGCCACTCTACCCCCATTATTTCTTGGCTTAGTTGCTTTATGAGTGATGCTTTATTGGTCTTCGGACACTTGACTAAATGACAGCTGTATTGCAATAAGGCAACCTCAAAGCAACCAGATTTACAAGGTTATGTTGTCATGTCGAATGTGAATGTGATAGCACAATTATTCAAATTACAGACCACTGTATTAATATATGTATAAATATATTGCTGAATAATTTTTTTACAGCGAAAGAAAGCATTTGTGTTGAGAAATCTTCACATATAGACTACTAGTTATGGACATTGATAAAGCATTTCCGGAAAATATCAGAAATGCTTAATGTACTCAGTTCAAATTAAGAACCAGTTATATAATATAACCATTTCTGTCTAATTTTGATGTTTTTCAATGCCCCGTCATTCCATAACTACGTTATGATACCATATAGGAATTATAGGTAATGTTACTGTATTTACCTCATATTTCTATATCCGCAATTATACATCATAATTAAGCATAATGCCACGTATGATACCCCGCACTTTCAATTGTATTTTAATTAACTTATTTATTATGATACTGAGTTGTATTGAATTGTATTTATCTACTATCTACGAGGGGAAATAATATACGGTAGGCCTAACCTATGTAGGCTACATTTCATAGGAGACTGTGGTGAATTTTCTACCTACAAGTAAGGATGGTAATCGTGTTCTGAAATCTATCCTAAATATATTCTTCGGTATAATCCAATAAACTGTTGCCAAGGCGAACTGTCATGGCGGACGCGCGCAAGGCTACTACGTAAATCAAATTAAGCATGTATGCATGGGAGCCAACACTACACTCCTTAGCGATAGCGATGAGAGAAAAGCTGCCATCATGTATTTGAAAAGGTAATAAGTTGTAACTGTATTAAATCGTGGACGTAGTTTACAGACAGAACACCAGAGTCGCAAAGACACTATGCTTACAGCTCAAGCTACCCGTACGGCAAAGAACTGTACAACAAACAAATTATTACCCGGGTTCGAACCCCGAATAAATGCAATCCCAAAAAATATGTATGAGTATGACAGATATGCAAATTGTTGCAAAACCAGATCATATAATCCCCAATGACAGGAAAGGAAATACACTGAGAGCACATACAGTGGACTGAGAGGACAGAGAATGGACTGAAAGAACACTGCGTGGACTGAGAGGACATAAAGTGGACTAAGAATTCAGACAGGGGAATATGAGTACAGAGAGAGTACTGGTTTGACTGTGAGTGAACTGAGAGGAAGCAGACAGGACTGAGAGGACAGAGAGTGGACTGAGTGCACATAGAGTGGACTGAGAGGACAGAGAGAGGAGTCCAAGCTCAGAGAGGGGACTCAGTGGGCAGAAAATGGACTCAGAGGACAGAGAGTGGACTGAGAGGAACCACATTGGACTAAGATGAGAGAGAGAGAGTGGACGGAGAAGAAAGAGTGGCCTGACAGGACATTGAGTGGACTGAGAGGACATAGAGTAGAGTGACAACTCAGAGAGTGAACTGGTGGGACTCTGAGCAGACAGAGAAGAACCAGATATGACTGAGAGGAGAGAGAGAGTGGGCCCAGAGCACATAGAGTGGAATAAGAGCACATAGAGTGGACTGAGAGGACATACAGTGGACTGAGAGCATACAGAGTGGATTTAGAGCACATTGAGTGGACTCAGAGGACATAGAGTGGACTAAGAGGACATAGAGAGGACTGAGAGGACATAGAGTGGACTGAGAGGACAGGGAGAAAAACTAAGAGGACATTGAGTGGACTCAGAAGACAGGGGGTGGACTGAGAAGACAGGGAGTGGACTGTGAAGACAGGGAGTGGACTGGGAGGACATAGAGTGGACTGAAGGGACATAGAGTGGACTGAGAAGACAGGGAGTGGACTAAGAGGACATAGAGTGGACTGAGAAGTCAGGGAGTGGACTGAGAGAACATAGATTGGACTGAGAAAGCAGGGAACTAAGAGGACATAGAGTGGACTGAGAACACAGGGAGAGGACTGAGAGGACATAGAGTGGACTGAGAGGACATAGAGTGGACTGAGAACACAGGGAGTGTGTTCTGAGAGGACATACTGTGGACTGAGAAGACGGAGTGCACTCAGACGACATAGAGTGGACTGAGAAGACTGGGAGTGGACTGAGAGGACATAGAGTGGACTCAGAAGACAGGGAGCGGACTGAGAGGACATGGAGTGGATTGAGAGGACATAGAGTGGACTGAGAAGACAGGGAGAGGACTGAGAGGACATAGAGTGGACTGAGAAACAGGGAGTAAACTGAGAGGACATAGAGTGGACTGAGAAGAAATAGAGTGGACTGAGAAGCCATTGAGTGGACTGAGAAGACAGAATGTGGACTGAGAGGACACAGAGTGGACTAAGAGGACATAGAGTGGACTGAGAGGACATAGAGTGGACTAAGAGGACATAGAGTGGACTGAGAGGACAGAGAGTGGACTAAGAGGACATAGATTGGACCGAGAAGACATGGAGTGGACTGAGAGGACATAGATTGGACTGAGAAGACATAGAGTGGACTGAGAAGACTTAGATTGGACTGAGAAGACATAGAGTGGACTGAGAAGGCATATAGTGGACTGAGAAGACAGGGAGTGGACTGAGAGGACATAGAGTGGACTGAGAAGACAGGGAGTGGACAGAGAGGACAAAGAGTGGACTGAGAGGACATAGAGTGGACTGATAATACATGGAGTGGACTGAGAGGACAGCGAGTGGACTAAAGGACATAGAGTGGATTGAGAAGACAGGGAGTGGACTGAGAGGACATAGAGTGGAATGAGAAGACAGGGAGTGGACTGAGACGACATAGAGTCGACTGAGAAGACAGGGAGTGGACTGTGAGGACATAGAGTGGACTGAGTAGACAGGGAGTGGACTGAGAGGACATAGAGTGGACTGAGAAGACAGCGTGGACTGAGAGGACACAGAGTCAAGTGAGAAGAGAGGGAGTTGACTCAGAGGACATAGAGCGGACTGAGAAGACAGGGCGTGGACTGAGAGGACATAGAGTGGGCTGAGAAGACAGGGATTGGACTGAGAGGACATAGAGTGGACTGAGAGGAGATAGAGTGGACTGAGAACACAGGGAGAGGATTGAGAGGACATAGAGTGGACAGAGAGGACATAGAGTCGACCGAGAACACAGGGAGTGTACTGAGAGGACATACTGTGGACTGAGAAGACAGGAAGTGGACTCAGACGACATAGAGTGGACTGAGAAGACTGGGAGTGGACTGAGAGGACATAGAGTGGACTAAAAGGACATAGAGTGGATTGAGAAGACAGGGAGTGGACTGAGAGTACATAGAGTGGAATGAGAAGACATGGAGTGGACTGAGAGGACATAGAGTGGACTGAGAAGACATAGAGTGGACTGAGAACACAGGGAGTGGACTAAGAGGGCATAGACTGGACTGCGAAGACAGCGAGTGGACTGAGAGGACATAGAGTGGACTGAGAGTGAACAGAGAAGACATAGAGTGGACTGAGAGTGAACATAGAAGACATAGAGTGGACTGAAAAGACTGGGAGTGGACTCAGAGGACATAGAGTGGACTGAGAAGTCAGGGCGTGGACGGAGAGGACACAGAGTGGACGGAGAGGACATAGAGTGGACTGAGAGGTCAGGGAGTAGACTGAGAGTACATTGAGTGGACTGAGAAGACAGGGAGTGGACTGAGAGGACTTAGAGTGGACTGAGAAGACGGGGAGTGGACTGAGAGGACATGGAGTGTACTGAGAAGACAGGGAGTGGACTCAGACGACATAGAGTGGACTGAGAGTACATAGAGTGGACTAAAAGGACATAGAGTGGATTGAGAAAACAGGGAGTGGACTGAGAGTACATAGAGTGGACTGAAAATTCAGGGCGTGGACTGAGAGGACGTAGAGTGTACTGACAGGTCAGGGAGTAGACTGAGAGGACATTGAGTGGACTGAGAAGACAGGGAGTGGACTGAGAGGACTTAGAGTGGACTGAGAAGACGGGGAGTGGACTGAGAGGACATGGAGTGGACTGAGAGGACATAGAGTGGACTGAGAAGACATGGACTGGACTGAGAAAACATAGTGTGGACTGAGAGGACATAGTGTGGACTGAGAACACAGGGAGTGTACTGAGAGGACATACTGTGGACTGAGAAGACAGGGAGTGGACTCAGACGACATAGAGTGGACTGAGAAGACTGGGAGTGGACTGAGAGGACATAGAGTGGACTAAAAGGACATAGAGTGCATAGAGAAGACAGGGAGTGGACTGAGAGTACATAGAGTGGACTGAGAAGACGGGGAGTGGACTGAGAGGACATGGAGTGTACTGAGAGGACATAGAGTGGACTGAGAAGACAGGGAGTGGACTCAGACGACATAGAGTGGACTGAGAAGACTTGGAGTGGACTGAGAGGACGTAGAGTGGACTAAAAGGACATAGAGTGGATTGAGAAGACAGGGAGTGGACTGAGAGTACATAGAGTGGAATGAGAAGACATGGAGTGGACTGAGAGGACATAGAGTGGACTGAGAAGACATAGAGTGGACTGAGAACACAGGGAGTGGACTAAGAGGGCATAGACTGGACTGAGAAGACAGCGAGTGGACTGAGAGTGAACAGAGAAGACATACAGTGGACTGAGAAGACTGGGAGTGGACTCAGAGGACATAGAGTGGACTGAGAAGTCCGGGCGTGGACTGAGAGGACACAGAGTGGACTGAGAGGACATAGAGTGGACTGAGAGGTCAGGGAGTAGACTGAGAGGACATTGAGTGGACTGAGAAAACAGGGAGTGGACTGAGAGGACTTAGAGTGGACTGAGAAGACGGGGAGTGGACTGAGAGGACATGGAGTGGACTGAGAGGACATAGAGTGGAATGAGAAGACACGTATTGGACTGAGAGGACATAGAGTGGACTGAGAAGACATGGAGTGGACTGAGAACACAGGGAGTGGACTAAGAGGGCATAGATTGGACTGCGAAGACAGCGACTGGACTGAGAGGACATAGAGTGGACTGAGAGTGAACAGAGAAGAAATAGAGTGGACTGAGAAGACTGGGAGTGGACTCATAGGACATAGATTGGACTGAGAGGACATAGAGTGGACTGAGAAGACAGGGAGTGGACTCAGACGACATAGAGTGGACTGAGAAGACTTGGAGTGGACTGAGAGGACGCAGAGTGGACTAAAAGGACATAGAGTGGATTGAGAAGACAGGGAGTGGACTGAGAGTACATAGAGTGGAATGAGAAGACATGGAGTGGACTGAGAGGACATAGAGTGGACTGAGAAGACATAGAGTGGACTGAGAACACAGGGAGTGGACTAAGAGGGCATAGACTGGACTGAGAAGACAGCGAGTGGACTGAGAGGACATAGAGTGGACTGAGAGTGAACAGAGAAGACAGAGAGTGGACTGAGAAGACTGGGAGTGGACTCAGAGGATATAGAGTGGACTGAGAATTCCGGGCGTGGACTGAGAGGACACAGAGTGGACTGAGAGGACATAGAGTGGACTGAGAGGTCAGGGAGTATACTGAGAGGACATTGAGTGGACTGAGAAGACAGGGAGTGGACTGAGAGGACTTAGAGTGGACTGAGAAGACGGGGAGTGGACTGAGAGGACATGGAGTGGACTGAGAGGACGTAGAGTGGAATGAGAAGACATGGATTGGACTGAGAGGACATAGAGTGGACAGAGAAGACATGGAGTGGACTGAGAACACAGGGAGTGGACTAAGAGGGCATAGACTGGACTGCGAAGACATCGAGTGGACTGAGAGGGCATAGAGTGGACTGAGAGTGAACAGAGAAGAAATAGAGTGGACTGAGAAGACTGGGAGTGGACTCATAGGACATAGATTGGACTGAGAGGACATAGAGTGGACTGAGAACACAGGGAGTGGACTAAGAGGGCATAGACTGGACTGCGAAGACAGCGAGTGGACTGAGAGGACAGAGTGGAATGAGAGTGAACAGAGAAGACATATAGTGGACTGAGAAGACTGGGAGTGGACTGAGAGGACATAGAGTGGACTGAGAAGTCAGGGCGTGGACTGAGAGGACACAGAGTGGACTGAGAGGACATAGACTGGACTGAGAGGTCAGGGAGCAGACTGAGAGGACATTGAGTGGACTGTGGAGACAGGGAGTGGACTGAGAGGACTTAGAGTGGACTGAGAAGATACTTAGTAGTGATACTGGTGAAACAATTATGTGTGTGTTATGTATGTGTGCATTAAAAAAGATAACAAAACAATTCGTTAGAAAATTAATGTAATACACAGTAAATTCCGCCTCACATATGTCATATGACTTTTGCCAGGATTTGTGTCGAATGATAAGTTTGCAATAATCTATTCAAAATGTTGAACAATACTCACTTTGAAGGGTTTATAGAAAAATTTACAGAATATGCTATTGCAATAGTTATAACAACGTACAACCTATATTCAGTGATTATTCCGAGGGTAAATTTACATTTCCCTCCGGCCTATACCTGCACGTGCCTCTAGTATGCCTACTGTGCTTATGTAGACAACAACCCTCTGACGAGACAAATTAGTTGTGTTGTAGTTACATTCACATCCGAATGACTTTTTTTCCACTGTCTAGTGATAATCATGCACATTTTGACACATAATTGTTACAGTGCCGAAAAATATTACCATGCCTACTAAAAAGTAATGACTTGCCAACTTGCAGTGACGAAATTCTTAAGAGCTTTTGAGACTTATCCTACCGGTTCCCACATTTATTTAAGTTATTATACCTAGTAACAATAGGCCAGTAAGTTCGTAACATCGATGTATCGTACCACTTGATTACACTCCAATCCTTCCAAAAAAATAAGTACACTGTTGGCACTCCTTCCAGTATGGAGAGTTCATTGCGAGGGGCTTGTGGCACATGCGTCTTAAAGACGGTAGCTACGACCTTGATTCGCAATGTAGAGGGGGATTCTGGGGAGGAGATATCGATTCGCTACATTTCCATACAAAACATCACTAGCCTCTCATTCACAATTTGATATGTCACTTTATATTTGGGGCTCTGTATATGCACTGTGTTGTTGAGTGTTAGTTTCGTTGAGAGTCCATGCCTGTGAGTGTTACATATTTTCTGTATTATGAATCTTAATGAGAGAACATTAAGGTAGATTTAAAAGCTAAACAGTTTTCAAGTTGGATGTATGAAACATAAGTGTGCTTAGAAAGTTAGTGATGGACTCCACATTTACACTTTAAGATCAGTGCTGTAGTTGGGCCGGTATGGGCCAATACGCCATACCGTCTAAAATAAAAACTTGCTGTTACCATACCAGCAAAAAATATAGACTTGAAAACATTCATTATGTTCAACTAGTCTTTCATACACTTTGAAATGAAGGATGTTAGATATCTGAAAAAAATTTAGTTCTGATTTCTGGCATAACAGTAACAGCTGGTATCTCATATCCTTTGCTTACACACTTGTATATTCGTTGTCTTATTGAAAACTATGGTCTGGCACCTCATGAATAGTAGTTATCTGTTAATTTCAAGCCTGTCGTGATATTTCTAATTAATAGGTCTACTAATTTGACGACACGACACCTCACAACTGAAGTCTCCCATTATATTAATAATAAGTTAAGAGACTCTGAATTAATTAAGGTCTAAATACGCAAGTTTTCCTGAAATTACAATGTCTGATGATTTTGTTCAGAATATGGCAGTAGTTGTGATGGCCTTATTATGAGACATATAACAATTTCGTAAGCTTAATAGCATACTGTACTGTTAAGGTCTTTGATTCTATGGTACATTCGCCTGGATCTTATGTTGAAGAGGCATTTTCTGCTTCATAATAGGAAGTTTTCAAAGATAGTGAGCTACATTGCAGGACAAATATAGCTAATATAAAACCTAGTCATTTTTACAGAACCCTGGCAGAAAATTTCAATCAGAGGCTTTTCAATCCCACAGTAACATCCTACTTATGTTGACAGTCTGAGATTAGTATTATAGAATGGAAGACACGTAAAATAGAGAATGTTGAAAGATTTCATTTGTAAATACAAACATTTACGTGTAGGCCTACCTATAACCTGTACTAATATGTTCATCTTAAACTTGTATGAGCATTTCCATTTTGAAGAAAAGCGAAAGTACATTCTGGCCTTTAGGGATTATACTGACTTCAATATGAAACCTCCAGACCTTCGTAATTTGTAACATAGACCTATAATGCATTCTATTCTAATTTCAACTTCAGAATACAAAGGCGCTTTAGTGTAATGAACGATATTTCGACTAAGAATAGGAATACTCTTCTAGTAAAATAAATCCTAGGCTTTTGTTCTCAATCCTGTGTTGGGCCATCATTGTCAACATTTAACCCCATGCCTTATGTGCTATTGTGGCTGCGATCTGGATGGCGATCTCCAACCTAGGAGATTTGAACAGTACCCCTAAAATTATTTTCCAACTACAGCACTGATTAAAACAGCGGATGGAGGAAGACTAAATGTAAATATTCTATTGCCTTGGTGTTAGAAATATCTTTGGTTAACTGGGAGTTCTTGGTCATATAGTTCAAATTGTTTTACCCGTATTCTATTGGATTTTTTTTTTTTTTGAGGGGATTATGTAACTATATTTGTCTTCAAAATGCCGTGAATCATCTAATGTATAAGATGATAGAAGGATAACAGATTTATATCACCCTATTTAGTTTTGACACATTTGCTTCGCCACTGTTACCTTGTCCCTTAATGTTAATACATATGAAAGTATTTTCTGTGCAGTTTTGTGCATTATTCACTTTTTCTTTGCAAACACATTTTTCCTACGTTAGGGAATTATATCGAAATACCATCCTTTACAGTTCATGCTATTTCCTTATTTTTAATGTTTATATTGGTGTTGTAAAATAATTGCATCTGCAACGCGTTTTTAATGTTTTACCGTAATTGCATTCATCATTACCTAAACATTGTCTTGCAATAAGGTATCGGTACTGGTATAACATTATTTATTAGTTTCTTCGTATATTGTGTACTCAAATCTGTTGTTTATTATTGATTATACAAGTATTGGTTAGGATTGTTCAATATGTGTACAATAAATATTGGTATTGGTACTAGTTTCATGATTAATGTCTCCCTTTCCCTGTGGATCACTTTCCCTCATACTAGGCCTATCCTTACCATCTCTGCCAACTGTTGTTATTAGATCACATTATTCCACTCAAGAAAATAATGCCCTTCCAGGTGCGATACTAAGGATATTTTAGTATATGGGCAGATATCATGTATAAGCCTAATAAACTTCCAATTTTTTTGGCTCTCCATACATACACTTATATCTTATAAGTTCACTATTCTCGAACTTAGGGATTAATGCCCTCTCAGCCTTAAATCAACTGCCTATTACCATTTCGCACCGGGACTTCTTTACAATTTCTGCATTTTTTAGAATACTAACTCCTTAATAGCCATACTAATGTCACATGATTACACTAGACATGAATTAGGAAAGTTA
The DNA here is from genome assembly GCF_040183065.1 of Periplaneta americana. Classification (NCBI taxonomy): domain Eukaryota; kingdom Metazoa; phylum Arthropoda; class Insecta; order Blattodea; family Blattidae; genus Periplaneta; species Periplaneta americana. The sequence goes on from NC_091124.1 coordinate 165,719,836, forward strand.
TTCTTTACTTCAAAGTACGGCCTGTTACCATTCCAGTAACGGCATTTATATTTACAAATTCTACAATTTTTTTTTTTTGCATTTTCTTCATACCTGTACCGGCTCAACCTGTCATTCATAAGTTTACATGGATCGAATTATGGAAATAATGTCTTGAGAGTATTCTAACTAAGGCCTGCCAATACGTGGTCATGGGACATTATGTTTAGAAACATTGCCCTCAATGAGTCAGTCCACTTTCTGTCCTCTCAGTCCACTCTATGTCCTCTCAGTCCACTCTATGTGCTCTCACTCCATTCTCTGTCATCTCAGTCCACTCAATGTCCTCTCAGTCTACTCCCTGACCTCTCAGTCCACTCTATGTCCTCTCAGTCCACTCTGTGTCCTCTCAGTCCACGCCCTGACTTCTCAGTCCACTCTATGTCCTCTGAGTCCACTCCCAGTCTTCTCAGTCCACTCTATGTCTTCTATGTTCACTCTCAGTCCACTCTATGTCTTCTCTGTTCACTCTCAGTCCACTCTATGTCCTCTCAGTCCACTCGCTGTCTTCGCAGTCCAGTCTATGCCCTCTTAGTCCACTCCCTGTGTTCTCAGTCCACTCCATGTCTTCTCAGTCCCCTCTATGTCCTCTCAGTCCAATCCATGTCTTCTCATTCCACTCTATGTCCTCTCAGTCCACTCCCTGTCTTCTCAATCCACTCTATGTCCTTTTAGTCCACTCTACGTCCTCTCAGTCCACTCCAAGTCTTCTCAGTCCACTCTATGTCGTCTGAGTCCACTCCCTGTCTTCTCAGTCCACTCTATGTCCTCTCAGTACACTCCATGTCCTCTCAGTCCACTCCATGTCTTCTCATTCCACTCTATGTCCTCTCAGTCCACTCCATGTCCTCTCAGTCCATTCCCCGTCTTCTCAGTCCACTCTAAGTCCTCTCAGTCCCCTGCCTGACTTCTCAGTCCACTCAATGTCCTCTCAGTCTACTCCCTGACCTCTCAGTCCACTCTATGTCCTCTCAGTCCACTCTGTGTCCTCTCAGTCCACGCCCGGAATTCTCGGTCCACTCTATGTCCTATGAGTCCACTCCCAGTCTTCTCAGTCCACTCTGTGTCTTCTCTGTTCACTCTCAGTCCACTCTATGTCCTCTCAGTCCACTCGCTGTCTTCGCAGTCCAGTCTATGCCCTCTTAGTCCACTCCCTGTGTTCTCAGTCCACTCTATGTCCTCTCAGTCCACTCCATGTCTTCTCATTCCACTCTATGTACTCTCAGTCCACTCCCTGTCTTCTCAGTCCACTCCCTGTCTTCTCAATCCACTCTATGTCCTTTTAGTCCACTCTACGTCCTCTCAGTCCACTCCAAGTCCTCTCAGTCCACTCCCTGTCTTCTCAGTCCACTCAATGTCCTCTCAGTCTACTCCCTGACCTCTCAGTCCACTCTATGTCCTCTCAGTCCACTCTGTGTCCTCTCAGTTCACGCCCGGACTTCTCAGTCCACTCTATGTCCTCTGAGTCCACTCCCAGTCTTCTCAGTCCACTGTATGTCTTCTCTGTTCACTCTCAGTCCACTCGCTGTCTTCTCAGTCCAGTCTATGCCCTCTTAGTCCACTCCCTGTGTTCTCAGTCCACTCTATGTCTTCTCAGTCCACTCTATGTCCTCTCAGTCCACTCCATGTCTTCTCATTCCACTCTATGTACTCTCAGTCCACTCCCTGTCTTCTCAATCCACTCTATGTCCTTTTAGTCCACTCTACGTCCTCTCAGTCCACTCCAAGTCTTCTCAGTCCACTCTATGTCGTCTGAGTCCACTCCCTGTCTTCTCAGTCCACTCTATGTCCTCTCAGTACACTCCATGTCCTCTCAGTCCACTCCCCGTCTTCTCAGTCCACTCTATGTACTCTCAGTCCACTCCCTGTCTTCTCTATGCACTCTATGTCCTTTTAGTCCACTCTATGTCCTCTCAGTCCACTCCCAGTCTTCTCAGTCCACTCTATGTCGTCTGAGTCCACTCCCTGTCTTCTCAGTCCACAGTATGTCCTCTCAGTACACTCCCTGTGTTCTCAGTCCACACTATGTCCTCTCAGTCCACACTATGTTTTCTCAGTCCAGTCCATGTCTTCTCAGTCCACTCTATGTCCTCTCAGTCCACTCCATGTCCTCTCAGTCCACTCCCCGTCTTCTCAGTCCACTCTAAGTCCTCTCAGTCCACTCCCTGTCTTCTCAGTCCACTCAATGTCCTCTCAGTCTACTCCCTGACCTGTCAGTACACTCTACGTCCTCTCAGTCCACGCCCTGAATTTTCAGTCCACTCTATGTACTCTCAGTCCACTCCCTGTCTTCTCAATCCACTCTATGTCCTTTTAGTCCACTCTATGTCCTCTCAGTCCACTCCCAGTCTTCTCAGTCCACTCTATGTCGTCTGAGTCCACTTCCTGTCTTCTCAGTCCACAGTATGTCCTCTCAGTACACTCCCTGTGTTCTCGGTCGACTCTATGTCCTCTCTGTCCACTCTATGTCCTCTCAATCCTCTCCCTGTGTTCTCAGTCCACTCTATCTCCTCTCAGTCCACTCTATGTCCTCTCAGTCCAATCCCTGTCTTCTCAGCCCACTCTATGTCCTCTCAGTCCACGCCCTGTCTTCTCAGTCCGCTCTATGTCCTCTGAGTCAACTCCCTCTCTTCTCACTTGACTCTGTGTCCTCTCAGTCCACGCTGTCTTCTCAGTCCACTCTATGTCCTCTCAGTCCACTCCCTGTCTACTCAGTCCACTCTATGTCCTCACAGTCCACTCCCTGTCTTCTCAGTCGACTCTATGTCGTCTCAGTCCACTCCCTGTCTTCTCATTCCACTCTATGTCCTCTCAGTCCACTCCCTGTCTTCTCAATCCACTCTATGTCCTTTAGTCCACTCGCTGTCCTCTCAGTCCACTCCATGTATTATCAGTCCACTCTATGTCCTCTCAGTCCACTCTTTGTCCTCTCTGTCCACTCCCTGTCTTCTCAGTCCACTCTATGTCCTCTCAGTCCACTCCCTGTCTTCTCAGTCCACTATATGCCTTCTCAGTCCACTCTATGTCTTCTCAGTCCAATCTAAGTCTTCTCAGTCCACTCTATGTCTTCTCAGTCCAATCTATGTCCTCTCAGTCCACTCCATGTCTTCTCGGTCCAATCTATGTCCTCTTAGTCCACTCTCTGTCCTCTCAGTCCACTCTATGTCCTCTTAGTCCACTCTATGTCCTCTCAGTCCACTCTATGTCCTCTTAGTCCACTCTGTGTCCTCTCAGTCCACATTCTGTCTTCTCAGTCCACTCAATGGCTTCTCAGTCCACTCTATTTCTTCTCAGTCCACTCTATGTCCTCTCAGTTTACTCCCTGTTTCTCAGTCCACTCTATGTCCTCTCAGTCCTCTCCCTGTCTTCTCAGTCCACTCTATGTCCTCTCAATCCACTCCATGTCCTCTCAGTCCACTCCCTGTCTTCTGAGTCCACTCTATGTCCTCTCAGTCCACTCCCAGTCTTCTCAGTCCACTCTATGTCGTCTGAGTGCACTCCGTCTTCTCAGTCCACAGTATGTCCTCTCAGAACACACTCCCTGTGTTCTCAGTCCACTCTATGTCCTCTCAGTCCACTCTATGTCCTCTCAGTCCTCTCCCTGTGTTCTCAGTCCACTCTATGTCCTCTTAGTTCCCTGCTTTCTCAGTCCAATCTATGTTCTCTCAGTCCACTCCCTGACTTCTCAGTCCACTCTATGTCCTCTTAGTCCACTCCCTGTCTTCTCAGTCCACTCTATGTCCCTTCAGTCCACTCTATGTCCTCCCAGTCCACTCCCTGTCTTCACAGTCCACTCCCTGTCTTCTCAGTCCACCCCCTGTCTTCTGAGTCCACTCAATGTCCTCTTAGTTTTTCTCCCTGTCCTCTCAGTCCACTCTATGTCCTCTCAGTCCTCTCTATGTCCTCTTAGTCCACTCTATGTCCTCTGAGTCCACTCAATGTGCTCTAAATCCACTCTGTATGCTCTCAGTCCACTGTATGTCCTCTCAGTCCACTCTATGTGCTCTTATTCCACTCTATGTGCTCTGGGCCCACTCTCTCTCTCCTCTCAGTCATATCTGGTTCTTCTCTGTCCGCTCAGAGTCCCACCAGTTCACTCTCTGAGTTGTCACTCTACTCTATGTCCTCTCAGTCCACTCAATGTCCTGTCAGGCCACTCTTTCTTCTCCGTCCACTCTCTCTCTCTCATCTTAGTCCAATGTGGTTCCTCTCAGTCCACTCTCTGTCCTCTGAGTCCATTTTCTGCCCACTGAGTCTCCTCTCTGAGCTTGGACTCCTCTCTCTGTCCTCTCAGTCCACTCTATGTGCACTCAGTCCACTCTCTGTCCTCTCAGTCCTATCTGCTTCCTCTCAGTTCACTCACAGTCAAACCAGTACTCTCTCTGTACTCATATTCCCCTGTCTGAATTCTTAGTCCACTTTATGTCCTCTCAGTCCACGCAGTGTTCTTTCAGTCCATTCTCTGTCCTCTCAGTCCACTGTATGTGCTCTCAGTGTATTTCCTTTCCTGTCATTGGGGATTATATGATCTGGTTTTGCAACAATTTGCATATCTGTCATACTCATACATATTTTTTGGGATTGCATTTATTCGGGGTTCGAACCCGGGTAATAATTTGTTTGTTGTACAGTTCTTTGCCGTACGGGTATCTTGAGCTGTAAGCATAGTGTCATTGCGACTCTGGTGTTCTGTCTGTAAACTACGTCCACGATTTAATACAGTTACAACTTATTACCTTTTCAAATACATGATGGCAGCTTTTCTCTCATCGCTATCGCTAAGGAGTGTAGTGTTGGCTCCCATGCATACATGCTTAATTTGATTTACGTAGTAGCCTTGCGCGCGTCCGCCATGACAGTTCGCCTTGGCAACAGTTTATTGGATTATACCCAAACGGGTTATGTTAACATGCTGAATTCTCTTCACATTATAATTAACACAGTTTTATAATTACACCTGCAACATATTATGCAACAAATAAATGGAACTTATGCACACTTTACACTAAATAAACATTTTAATTGTATTATTTATTTATTTCTTACTATACTGGGTTGTATTGAATTATATTTATCTACTATCTACCAGAGGACATAAATTAATATCATAGAAGGGACTGTGGTGAATTTTCTACCTACAATTAAAGAAGGTAAATGTACTAAATAAAAATAAACTCTCACTTTGAGAGAGGAACATAGGTTAAGCGTGTTTGAGAATAAGGTTCTTAGGAAAATATTTGGGGCTAAGAGGGATGAAGTTACAGGAGAATGGAGAAAGTTACACAACGCAGAACTGCACGCATTGTATTCTTCACCTCACATAATTAGAGACATTAAATTCAGACGTTTGAGATGGGCAGGGCATGTAGCACGTATGGACGAATTCAGAAATGCATATAGAATGTTAGTTGGGAGACCAGAGGGGAAACAACTTTTGGGGAGGCCGAGATGTAGATGGAAGGATAATATTAAAATGCTTTTGAGGGAGGTAGGATATGATGATAGAAACTGGATTAATCTTGCACAGGATAGGGACCAATGGCGGGCTTGTGTGTGGCAGCAATGAACCTGCGGGTTCCTTAAGAGTAATTTGTATTGTTATTTGAGGTTATAAGGCTAAGTTGTTCCTGTTTTGGTTTTGATTTCTCTTTTCGGCTGAAATGCCATCAGTTTAAAGTAAATCAACTATAGTGAATATGATTAATGAATCAAAGGATATTTTATTCGGTGCTTTTTAAAGCATATTAACAAAAACGGTAAAGTAAACCAATGAACAAAAATGTTTGTAATGTTTGAGGCTATGGAACTGATACCTCAGAACAAAGATTATGCATACGTTAAGAAAGCAACTTTGACAAGTACAAATTCAAGTTCACAGTTAGTATCATAATATGAACATATTATGTAGCCAGTGGTCTACTGCCGACATGAATGCCACTTAATAGATTTGATGAAAAATTCGCTATTTTTTTTTTCAGCTTTACATTTGATCTATTCATAAACTAGTGTAGCTTTATATTTAATTTGTAGGCTAAAGTTGACAGTGTCAGAAGAACTGGCAGTGGAGGAGGAAAGCCAGCAAAAATTACTGCAGTTGATGAATTGGTATTAGATTATTAAGAAAAAATTCTGCAAGTGTTGCTGGTCTAGGACAGAAAGACCTGATGGCATTGGAAAATATGCCAAATAATCAACATTCCAATTTGTAGAGCAACTTGTATTTGAAGCTTTCCTCATAATGCATGACTTCTATTTGTTTGTCTTGTTATGGCAGGTCCCACTATATTTAACAACTCTTCAAGTTTTTCAGCACTTTACTTAATCTGTTCATTATATTTAAACAGTGCTTCCATAATGGAATAATTGTTCTTTCTGGATATAGTTTTAGCTCTTCTCACAACAACTTCATCACTTGAATCGCAACCAGTAAACCACATATTAAAAAAAATAACTACAATATTTTGTTTTGATTATCTGAGAAAGGTTGTCACTGGTAACTGATAATATAGAAATCATCCAATCTTTAGAGTCTTGTAGCAATATTCCAGTTGAATACTAGTATAATCAACTAAATCAGCATTTTAAGAAACAGAATCACTTATGAACTGGTGAAATCGAACAATATTACTAGTCTGTGAATTTGTAACTACTACTTTACCCTTGTAGTTTCTAGAAATACAGACTTTGTAAACATTTTATTTAATAAACTAATATTATCACTGTGCAGATTAATATTATTATTCCATGAGTTTCGAGAAACAGGCCCCAGGGGCCTGTTTCTCAAAACTCATGGACTAGTAATACTGGTCTGTACAGTAGTAATATTAGTTTATTTTACAAGTCTGTGTTTCTAGAAACTATAAGGGTAAAGTAGTAGTTACCAGTTCATAGACTAGTAATATTGGTCGATTTTACCCGTTCATAAGTGATTCTGTTTCTCAAAATGCTAATCTGTAGTTGATTATACTAGTATTCAACAGGAATATTTCTACAAGACTCTAAAGACTGGTGGTTTCTATATTATCAGTTACCAGTGACAACCTTTCTCAGATAATCAAAGAAAGTATTATAGTTATTTTTTTTAATATATGGTTTAGTGATTGCGATTGAAGTGATGAAGAAGTTGTTGTGAGAAGAGCTAATACTATATCGAGAAAGAACAATTATTATTCCTTTAGGGGAGCATTGTTTAAATATAATGAACGTTTAGTAAAGTGCTGAAATGTTTGACGAGTTGTTAAATATAGTGGTACCTGCCATAACAAAACAAACAAACAGAAGTCACGCATTATCAGCAAAGCTTCAAATACAAATTGCTCTACAAATTGGGATTGATTATTTTCCAATGCCATCTGGTCTTTCTGCCGTAGACCAGCAACACTTCCAGAATTTTTTCCTAATAATCTAATACCAATTCATCAACTACAGTAACTTTTGCTGGCTTTCTTTCTCTACTGCCAGTTCTTCTGACATTGTCAACTTTAGCCTACAAATTAAATATAAAACTACATTAATTTATGAATAAATCAAATGTAAAACTGAAAAAAAAAAAAAAAAAAAAATTAGCAAATTTTTCGTCAAGTCATATGTATGACATTTATGTTGGCAGTAGACCCACTAGCTACATCATATGTTCATATTATGATACTGTGAACGTGAATTGGTACTTATCAAAGTTGCTTTCTTAATGTTGGTCCAATAAGTGTCCCAACGTATGCATGATCTTTGTTCTGAGGTAGGTCTATTAGTTCCACAGCTTAACGCATTACAAATTTTTTTTTCCATTGATTACTTCATCATTGTTTGTTAATATGCTTGAAAAGGTACCAAATAATATATCCTTTGATTCATTAAACATATTCAGTATAGTTAATTTGCTTTCAATTGATGGAATTTCAACCGAAAAGAGAAGTCAAAACCAAAGCACAAACAACTTAGCCTTCTAACCTCAAATAACAATACCTACTCATGACTATAAACAAATAAACTCAATCAGCTGACTAGTGAAAAAAAATCATGTGACTAGTAAAAAATTGTCACAAGTTACTAGATTGGTGAAATAGTTTGAGAAACAGAATCTACTAGAGCTGGTGAAATATACTCTGGTAACTAGTAACTGGTGAACTATTAAACTAGTATTTTTGAGAAACAGGCCCCTGGTCTAGATCGAGAAGGCATTGATATTAGTCTTCAGTTGAACCCAGTCAGGGCTATATTTGCCAAGTTCGATCTCCGACATTTAATTATTATTTTTGGCTACACCAGAGTCACATTCGCTTCCATCGAATATCCGTCTTCAGTTTGAACCCAGTCAGGGCTATATTTCCCTAGTTCGATCCCCGACAATTAATTATTATTTGAAGGGCTCACAACCAGAGGTAACCAAGTCCACCCGTGATCAGTTTGTGGAGTAATACAATCTCGGATGAAGAAAACTTAGATTTATCCATTGCTATAACAAACAAAGTCCATAACTCATTTGTTACTCCACAGAGGACAGCATTTCCTATGGAAGGTGAATGAAGACTCAATATCTCAGAACTAGTCCAGATGAACTTGGTCCACTCTGGTTGTGAACCCCTATGTAGGTATAATGAAATCGCTGGAAAAATCTAAAAACATGTATAGAAAATGAACCTCTCACTTTAAATGTCAGTCCACAGTTGGAACCCACTGACGGCTATATTTTCTCAGTTCGAGTCCCGAAATTTAATTATCCTTTATTCTAGGTATAATACAATTGCTTGAAAAAAAAAGTATGCACAATTACCCTCTCACTTTAAACGTCAGTCCACAGTTTGAACCCAGTGACGGCTATATTTCTTTGAGTTCGAGCACCGAAAATTAATTATTGTTGTATTATAGATATAATACAATTGCTGGAAAAACCTAAAAAAGAAAAAGTATACAAAATTACCCTCTCACTTTAGACATCAGTCTACAGTTTCAACCCAGGGTGGTTATATATTCTCATTTCGAGACCCGAAATTTAATTAAATTTATTACATTACTAATTTTGACAACAGCTTTGCTTGTTAATTTAAAATGGCTGTGTTATTACATTATTGTGTATTATTCATTGTGTATACAAGTTTTTAGATTTTTACAGCAATTGAATTATACCCCCAATAAAAGTAATTAATTTTCGGGGCCCGAACTCGGAAAATATAGCCGTCACTTGGTTCAAACTGTAAACTGAGATTTAAAGGGAGAAGTTCATTCTGTATACACTTTATTTAGATTTTTCGAGCAATTGTATTATATCTATAATAAAGAATAATTTAATTTCGGGGTTCGAACCGTCGACTGACATTTAAAAGAGAGGCTAAAATGACAGACGTTCATTGTGTAAATATATTCATAGACAATTAATATAATTGCGATTTTTATATACCTATAATAAAGAATAATTTAATTTCGGGGTTCGAACCGTCGACTGACATTTAAAAGAGAGGTTGAAGTGACATACGTTCATTATGTAAATATATTCATAGACAATTAATATAATTGCGCTTTTTATATACCTATAATAAAGAATAATTTAATTTCGGGGCTCGAACCGTCGACTGACATTTAAAAGAGAGGTTGAAGTGACAGACGTTCATTATGTAAATATATTCATAGACAATTAATATAATTGCGATTTTTATATACCTATAATAAAGAATAATTTCATTTCGGGGTTCGAACCGTCGACTGACATTTAAAAGAGAGGTTAAAGTGACAGACGTTCATTGTGTAAATATATTCATAGACAATTAATATAATTTCGCTTTTTATATACCTATAATAAAGAATAATTTCATTTCGGGGTTCGAACCGTCGACTGACATTTGAATCAGTGAGTGGAAAAAGGGAATAACTACTTTGAACCCAACTTTTCAGGAAACAAAAAAAACTTTCTACAGCTTTTCTGTTAAGTTTGATTTAAATGCTGTCAACAGTAAAAATGTTCACTATTGGTTGTAATATATATTATTACCAAACTTTGCTCTATGCCTTGTTAATATTTGTATACAATTGTTTTAAATTTTAAAACTTATTTCCTTTTTCCACTCAATAATCATACATATACTTTATTAGCTTCCTAGCCTCTCCTCTAGTTTTTTCCTTCTTTAAAAATGTATATAGATGATTAAACAGGTTAATAACGACTTCCACATTACAATTTTATGAAAAAAATATACAGGGTGAATCAAAAGTCTGCAACCATATATCTTCCATATGCTTGATTTTCGATTGTTATAGGTGTTACCATATTTGTAAAACCAAATGCTCTACCAGTCACACATTCGATTCTAGCTCTCAGCTATCTCAAAAGCCGCCATTTTGAATGCAACTTTGAAATTTTAAATGAAAAGGGGGTCATATAGGTACTCAAAATCATCTGAAATTTTCTGAGAAAAACAGTGGTGCAATTCGTTTTGAGATATGTCTAATTGTTTTCAAGTTATTTAAAGATAACTGTAATAATGACACAAACTTTAGTTACTGCATCTACAGATATTTTGTAACACGGTACGGTACTAAGGAAGCTTTGGAAAAGGTGTTTTTATGCAATTATGGTAATTAACTTTTCCTGCTTTACTGTTCGGTTAATCTGTGGCAGTTTCAATGCATTGTTGTTAGAAAGATTATGAATACAGAATACTGTATGTACGTATATCCAAAGCTTGTGAAGATAAAACATCTCCTGTACACGAATAAAGGAAAGTGACAAGTTCTGCATGTAGTCGAATAATAACCCAATAACATTTCCCATTTGTTTACATGTATCAGTTACTTCCTGTAGCTTATTATTAGTTTATTATAAAAATTTTCCAATATTAGCTGTAATAGAACAGTATTGAGTGGAAAAAGGGAACTACTACAGAAGTTACTTCCTTCTTCCACTCTACACAGAACAGACATGAGATTTTACGTGGGTAAGAATGTTAGTAATATTCCCTTTTTCAGCTCATCCAATGGGTCTATCATTGAGGAACAAAATGGCTATCTCAGTTCAATTTAGCAAAAAAATGTAGTTATTCCCTTTTTCCACTCACTGGTTCATTTAAAGGAGAGGTTAAAGTGACAGACGTTCATTGTGTAAATATAATCATAGACAAATTAATATAATTGCGCTTTTTATGCCACTCTAGTGTCGGCTTCGTAAACTACGCCGTCAATTGCATACATAACACCGTCAGATTTCTTTTATTATGGCAGTGCTTTTGAATCCCGTTGTACTTGCATGCGTGCAATAACGACCTAAGCAGGGACCGCTAAAGTTTACCATTGCCTTTTTTTTTTTAGCTGAAAATAGGCATCTATGGCGTTTGGCAATGAAAATACATTTTTAGCTGTATAAATCTGAATAATATTATGTTGTTTCTATAGCCGTATCAGGAGATTGGTTATGTAATTTTTGTATAATGAATAATGATCTTTCCCCTGCATCCTGGTAACATTACCTAAAAAAATCACGATTTTATGGGTTGGTTCTTTTTTGCATAACTGAATCCATTATTGTTTTGGGTTAAACGAGCGTTGAGCGGATTCCGCCGATTTTGGAATAGATACCGACGCGGTTAGGTTAGGTTAGTTTAGGTTTTTATTATCCCGTCAAGATGAAGGTGAAAGCGATTGAGTGTGATTTTTTGTTTTCTATGTTGGCAGTTCAAGTACGTCAGTGTCTATTCCAAAATCGGCAGAATCCGCTCAACGCTCGTTTCACCTTGTTTTGTAATGGATGTTCCAGATTACTGTATATTGCTTGAAGTGATTTGTCCCGAAATACATGAAGGTACTCTTATAAGGAAAGTGAGTTTCAAGGAAAGGCTAGTGGTGACATTGAGATACCTTGCAATTAGAAAAACTTATGAAGATCTCAAAATAGCTTCAATAAATCACTGCAAGGCCGGTGTGAAATAATTTTTAAGAAATATTGGGCTACTTGCATAAAAAATTATCATCCTTTTATAATTTTGGTAATGCTATCTTCACATTGTGGGATTCGTCGCTCAGCTTTGGCTGTACACATGTACCAACGTACATCAGCACAAGTTACTGGTACTTAAGATCTGGGCACAAAATATTCACTTGAAAAATTGCCGCCGGACATGTGTCTTATATACCGGTATGCTAGAAAAGTAATATACAAGACAAAGCATGTTTTAAAGTTCTGCTTGAGTGTCCGTTCTTCTTGTCTCGTGTACATAATGATCTTATTCTTCTTCTACTTCAAAGAATTAGGCCTTAAGCCTTTTTCCACATCAAGAGATAGAATCTTTCCACATTTTTAATGGATGGCCAACATTTCTTTTCCCTTTTTGGCTGATAGTGTAATAAACGGTGAGGTATTCTTTCATCTAACATTCTCTGAATGCATCTATACCAGTTCTGTCTTGAATTTTTTCCTGAAAGATTAAATATATTCAATTCTTTTTTATGTCTTCATTATACTTCCTGTCTAAGTTTAACCCACTACTGAATGTAGAGATAAGCTGGACATAATGATTCTTTTGTTTATTGTCATTATTTACAGAATTTCCAGCTGCACAAGAAAGGGAGTGGTCGAAAGCCATTATAGTCAAGTAATACTGTTCGAAGAATCTCGTTGTAGGAAATGGTTGTGGGATCGTACTTGCAACGACTACAAGAAGAGACAATTGCAACGCGATAATTTTATATAACTGGGGGCATTATTCAATGCCAATGAAAAGGTAATGGAACATGAAATACCGTAAAATGGGGTGAATAAGGACGCAAGGGGGTGAATACGGACGAAGTTTTATTATTCTTTATTTCTTTGTGTTAAAAATTAAATATAATAATGAGTGTTTATATTTTCATTCATAATGAGTGAACAAATAAACACTCTTATTATTATATTTACTCTTTGACACAAAGAAATAAAACATAATAAAACTTCGTTCCTATTCACCCCATTTTACAGTACAACATTTTAACATTTCTGTAATTTAACGCAGAGAATGGGTCATCAAAGGACGAAAATTTTATATTAAGAAGATATGGTTTTGAAATGCTGTGCTTCTGTAAGGATGTATGATGCTATCGTATTTAGCAAAGCCTCAGATTACACTACAGACATGTTGCAATCTTTGACTGTCACTGAAGTGCTAAATCATTCATAACAGAATTAAAAGTGCCTTGACTACTTTTTTAAATTGCAATCACTACATTTGTTGCGCTCACATATAAAAACGAGGATTCAGCATCTAAACTTGTAGTGCTCTGAATGTGAATATCTGTTCAGATACTTGTTTCAGACATGTCCCAGTACAAATCTTCCAGTATGAACATAGCTTAACAAATAATTCTTTTTCTTTACTGCATTCAGAAATTTCCTTGTTCATTGCCCTACTGCTATTGAAACACAACTACACATCCAATAATTTCCTACAATTGTTTTGACTTGTATTATCTCTCTTCATATCAGCTTCTAGGTCTCTTCTTCTGAACAAGAGCAGATAGATGTTCTGAGACATCATAACACCACATTAGACCAGATGTAACAATGTTACATACAATGACAGTGATATCAGAAACTTCCTCTTAAGATCATCTTAAAGTGTATAGTTACTTACTGGCTTTTAAGGAACCCGGAGGTTCATTGCCGCCCTCACATAAGCCCGCCATTGGTCCCTATCCTGAGCAAGATTAATCCAGTCTCTATCATCATATCGCACCTCCCTCAAATCCATTTTAATATTATCCTCCCATCTACGTCTCTGCCTCCCCAAAGGTCTTTTTCCCTCTGACCTCCCAACTAACACTCTATATGCATTTCTGGATTCGCCCATACGTGCTACATACCCTGCCCATCTCAAACGTCTGGATTTAATGTTCCTAATTATGTCAGGTGAAGAATACAATGCATGCAGTACTGTGTTGTGTAACTTTCTCCATTCTCCTGTAACTTCATCCCTCTTAGCCCCAAATATTTTCCTAAGCACTTTATTCTCAAACACCCTTAACCTATGTTCCTCTCTCAAAGTGAGAGTCCAAGTTTCACAACCATAAAGAACAACCAGTAATATAAGTGTTTTATAAATTCTAACTTTCAGATTTTTTGACAGCAGACTGGATGATAAAAGCTTCTCAACCGAATAATAACAGGCATTTCCCATATTTATTCTATGTTTCTATATTTCCTCCCGAGTATCATTTTGTTGCTCCCAGGTATTTGAATTTTTCCACCTCTTCAAAAGATAAATTTCCAATTTTTATATTTCCATTTCGTACAATATTCTGGTCACAAGACATAATCATATACTTTGTCTTTTCGGGATTTACTTCCAAACCTATCTCTTTACTTGCTTCAAGTAAAATTTCCGTGTTTTCCCTAATCGTTTGTGGATTTTCTCCTAACATATTCACGTCATCCACATAGACAAGCAGCTGATGTAACCCGTTCAATTCCAAACCCTCTCTGTTATCCTGGACTTTCCTAATGGCATACTCTAGAGTCTTAAAGTGTATACAAATTTCAAAATATGTAGCCAGCTTTAAGCCATAGAAGCAGACTGTAATTGGTCATCTGGTAATATATGAAAAACTACGATGACGATGATGATGATGATGATGGATGCACAATACAGTAATTTGAGGTACAAATCTTTCTTGATGGTTGAACTTTTATGTGGTTTGTAAGTTTGACTTTAATTATGAATTCAGAAGAAAAAGAAGTCTGCAAAAATCGAAGAAAAGATGGCTCGACTTTCGAGGTCGGAATAAGCATTACACCTCTCTCTAATGTGAAAGTAAAAATGATTAATTACAAGAGATTCTAACTTCATGTGATTATGAGTATGAAGAATGTACTTTCCTTTCTGCAACTGTGCTACCAACAATACATAATAAACAGTTCTCTTCAATGGGTATTAATATATAGAAGTTATTAACAGTAAAATCTTAAAGAAATTAATATCTAATTATACAGTAGCGTGCAAATTAATCCGAACAATGTAATTACTTATGCAAAAACACTCAAACAGGATAAAAAAAGGATCTAAGACATACCTCAGTAATCTATGTGGCCTCCCTTGTTCCTAATAACAGCTCTGAGACGATTTGGCATGGATTCCACTAATTTCCCACAAATATTCTTCATTTCTTCACGAAACCATACATCAATGAGGGCAGAAATCATCTTCTCCTTTGTAGAACAATCCATTTTTTGCATTCTTCTTTTGCAAATTGACCACAAGTTCTCAATGGGGTTGATGTCGGGTGAGTTGCCTGGCCAGGGGAGTACCTGAATATTCTTCTTGTTGAAGAATTCTGTAGTTTTTCGAGACGTATGGCATGGTGCCAGGTCTTGTTGGAACACATCTCTGCCATCCAGAAATGATTTTTGCAGCTGGGGTACGATTCTGATTTCCAATAAGTGAATATATTTGTCAGAATTCATCATTCCCTTGATAGGTATTAATGCTCCAGGCCCTTCATGTGTAAAACAACCCCAAAACATTACTTTAGGGGGGTATTTGGGTCCTTGTTGGAGATGAGCTGCTGTTACTTTTTCGGATCCTTTCCGTACATAAGAAACACGGTGGCCGTGGACCTCGAAATGAGACTCATCGGAAAAAAGTACATTCTTCCAGTCATTCACTGTCCAGTGTTGATGTAGGCTAATTTTGCCCACATTAAGCGTTTTTTGCACATAACAGGGGTTAGCAGTTGCTTCTTAATAGGCTTACGAGCCCTTCGTCCAGCTTCCAAAAGCCTACGCTGCACTGTTGTGACGTGAATATTCGCCCCAGTGGTAGCCATTAACTCGCGGGTTAAGTCGACAGCAGTTAGTCTAGGATTTAATTTACTTTTCCTGACAATTAAACGATCATCTGCAGGTAAAGTCTTCCTTTTCCGGCCACAGTTTCCTTTTTTCTGGGGTGTGATGGATCCAGTCTCCCTGTATCGTTTTATGATCGTATTAACAGTAGCCAAACCGATGTGACATTCTGCAGCAATTTGCCTCTGTGTCATAGAAGAATGCTCTGCTAATGTTATAATTTTAGACTGTTTTCGTGGAGTTGTATCCATTTGTGAAGACGACAGAATGTACACAGGATTGCAGTATTAAGTCTTCAACACAACTGAAATGCTTATAAGTACAAAACGACAGGCAAAATGTCACATATTATAAAAAAAATAATAATGACAGACCTTCAACAATGGAATTACACGTACTACAGGTATCAATTAAAGCGGTATGAGCAGCTGTGAGGCCAACAATGACAGAAAATGTAAAAATATGTCGTGTTCGGATTAATTTGCACGCTACTGTATATACCATAATAATAAAGAGGATATGAAAGTGAAAAGAAGCAATATTAAATTATAAAATTCCTCTTTAGAAAATATACCCACAACATAATAGAATCTCAGGTTGATAAAAACGCATCTAACAAATGCTTAAACAGAAATATTTACACACAGAATAAAAAATTTTACAGGAGAAAGAGTTCGTCCAAAGGGCTGGACTCGGGAAGAGTACCCAAAATGCTCATTGCATTTCCACGTTGAATTGCAATACTTAAACATTGACGCAAATAAGTAGTGCAACGACGATCACCAGTAATGGAGATCAAAATTTGGCCGATTTGAGATACCAAAACTTTAGCGTATGACTCCAAGGACCGAAGGTCTCCACAGCAAAGGGGACAAAGATATAATTGTCTAAAAGATGAGCATATTTCTGTGCTGTTTGGGTAAAGGGAGATGTCATAAAAATGAGTTTGTAGATAAATGAAAATTAAACTTGGAATCGGTACTGCAAATAATTTTCTACACAAATAAAACACATCAACTGCTAGTATTCTTTTGATTTTTGCACACTCACTTGTATAATTTAAATTTGTATTCATCTGGGGAACAAAATTTCAGCTGGACAAAAAAATGACTTATCCTCCTTTACCCAAACACCACAGATTTATTGACCTTCTTCTTCACAGCTAATTCAGCAGCAGATGCTGCGCATCTGGAGGTATTCGGCAAGTGAGATGGAGCTAGAGTGTCAACGCAAGTGGAGTCACAAATTAAAGATTTTCCTCTAGACCATGGAATTAAGGTGAGACCATCGGGTCATTTACCATCCGCACGACTAATACCTGGTGGTTCCAAAAGAGACGGGATGCCACAAGAAGTCAAGTTATTGATTTTTAGAAAGTAAAGTGTATTTTTAAAAAACAATATTTTAATTTAAACATAAAATGTTACAATCTTCTGTCACTTAATACAAATTTTAATGTTCACATTACTTTTAAGTGTATCGACTCTAAATCAGTTACTATTAATGGTATGAAAGTAAAAAGGTATCTGATGATTAACAATAACACTTCCAAAGAACTGACTTCTCAATAATAATCCATAAATTAAAAAAGAGTCCAGAAGGAAAGAAACACAAATTAACCATTAAACCACCCTAATGCCATGATTTCATAAAAAAAAAAAGAGTACTTTCATAAAATACATAACAAACACCATTTTAAAAATATATAAAAAATAATAAAGCAAAGTTCAGCTCAAAAGTACACAGAAATATCATAAATTAACCTCATTTTCAAGATAAATTAATGTATATTAAAAATTTCTGATAGTCTCCAGAGAAACTGAGCTCAATAATGGGTTTCATATAGAGAAGATACATGTATATATTATTCTGTATACAAATACAATGTACATCCACTGGTAAAGAACACAATCTTTTAATTTTTATCACAGCAATCCCTTTATAGTTTCTGCTTTCGTATTTTCATGACACATAAAAGAAATCTGTCCTTAACTGACAGGAATCAAAACAATATTACCAGACAGCAGTTCCTTGTCAGTTCTTTCTATACTGATGTCTCGTGAGACATAGGTAATACAAATGCAGACACATAAAGCCAACAAACTGCAATGTATCTAGGGCTGGATGCTACATAAACCCAAAAATAAATACATTAGTCTACTTTGTCCATCTGAATATTGAACAAATGAATTAAAATTAATAAATACAAAAAAAAAAAAAAAAAAAATCAAGGCAATAATTTTATTTTATTTTTCAATCCCTTCACATATTATAATGTAAGACGTATTTCATATTTGATTCAGTTCTGACATAATTTCTTTCAAATCGATAATCAAATTACTTACATTATGAACTCTTTTAATTAACCTTCGTATGGGCTGCTATCTGCCACCCTTTTAAAAAAGGAGCTTAAATCTTCAGTGAGGGAGGCTGGAGTATCGGGAAGCAATTGCATTCTTTAGTTACACACAGTTCGATAGGCAGACTATTCCAGCATCTATCCAGCGTTGTTTAGGCTCAGGTCAGTTGTGAAGTTCAACGTGACAAGAGTGTATGGCTATCTGCCGCCTTGTAGGTGGAAACATGAATATTTGTCTATCTTCTAAGGGAAAATGTACTTTCAGCTCGTATTTCGCATGAATTTCGTAAATAATTATGTACGTTTCACCCAGTGGCGGTTCCTCGGGGGAGGGAAGGGAGGAACGTCCTCCTCACATTTTCTTCTTTTGAAAGTAAATACCAAATAAAATATGTGCCTTGAAATTCGAGGAAGATTTGATAATTTTTAAGTTCACAGCTATAAGAAAAACTCGGTTGATCGAGTTTTAAACGATGCGCACTCATGTGCTGTAGAAAACTGTGAGAAAGATGCGAGATTGTTTGAGTAGAGGAAAGGCACTCCATTCCTCCTCTACTGCAGTTAACACACATAAACAACAGCACTTTAGCGGCCAGAGAAAGAAGCAGAGTTTTAAAGCAAGTAAATGAACGGAGAGGGAGGAGATCCTCCTCTGAATCAGTCATGGGCGAGAAATAGAAACCGACTGGTCGTGCAGCAAGCTCGCTACCGCTGCCACCTAACGATGTTGCATTCAACCGAACTATAACACATCTAGGAGGAGACACAACAAAAACAGTTTTAACGCAACACTATGAAAGACATCATGTAAACTTTTTTTTAAAATTATAAATCAAAAATATTATTCATGCACTTTATATAGGCTACTATTCATGGTTTGAAACTTTCGTGGATATTTAAAAGTTAAAGTCGGGTTTATGTAAAACAAAGAGGAAGTAGTTTTACGTAGTTGGCCCCTGAAATTCACTTCTATTCATTGTTTACTAGACAGGGCAACAACCAAGTTGTCAGTTTTGTACAAATATATTTGAAACTGAAAGTAAGTACTCCAAACTACATCATTTTTAACATAAAAATTAATCGGCCACCGGCAGCTTTGAACAATAATGATAGTATGACTTTTTTAAGAACTGACATTCTTCAAAAGTATGTGATACTGAACATGTAAAATGTGCATGTGGCAACACAGACCATGTGGGTGGGTGCAGTGTTCTCGCTTTCCTCAGATTATTTCCCATTCCCATTTCCATTTCCATAAAACGGTTCCAGTTACGAGTTAGTAGCTAGTCTCTTCCAACACGTGTGATGCTGTAGTGTGCTCGAAAAATGCTACGAAGTTGTGAATTTCCTTGTAATTGTTAATTTGTGCAATTATTCAACAATGAATGGAAGTGAAATCATAATATATTTTGGACAATTTAGGAAACTCAGTTTACAAGAACAGATTATTGCTATACAGAAGGGAAGGCCAACCCCAACACTACCTGGTCTTACATGTATGCATGTAGGCTAATTTGTAGCATGTTTCATTCAGGAAGGTGTCATTTAGTGCTGTTAATTTCTTTCCTCCTCTTAAGAAATATGCAGGAGCCGCCACTGGTTTCACTGATGTACAAGCTTTGGCTAGGTATTATTTCCATAACTCCTGCATTAGCTCTACCACTATGATTATAGTGAGCATGGTATAATTTATGCTGGCGTTTGTTATTCTTTAGGATATGCGCGGGAATTTTTGTTGTTGCTTTTGCATTGATTGCCTTTAAATTTATTAATTAATTTTTTTCTATGAAGATTCGACATTTTATCACACAAAACACTAGCAATGAGTTATTCATTCCTTTTTCTGGGGTATGATTCTTCAATTCTGACAACATTTGTCGAACCCTTGAAGAATTGGATAAGGAAAACGAACAAGAAGAACCAATTGACAATCCAGATGATATCGACTTTGAGTCTCAGCACATTGAAGAGGAGGATCATAGCAGCGACTCTGAAATTGACTTGGACGACATTGACTATATTGATGATTTCGACAGTTTGAAATTCTTCATTGGAAAAGGTGGTGAAACATTGTTGTTTAGTAAACTGTCCGAAGATAGGTCTGAACCTCACAAGCGATACCAAGAAGACACCACTTATGAGGCAACTAGGCCAGGAGATAATGGGGTAGGGTGGCATGTTCCTTTCTCTCTGGACAAATAAACCTGTCACTAAGAAATCTAAATCTAAAAAATAATGAAAATCTTTTCTGGCCCTAGAGGACAAGCTCACCAAAGAGCCATTTGTCACATTTGTGGATTGAAGGAAAACCACAGAACACAACTGGCATGCAATGATTGTGGAAAATACGGTTGCAAAAACCACTGCAGTATTACATGCAATACTTGCTTCAAAGATAGGAAAGAAGGTACTGATATGGAGTAATCTCAGGAATGATCTATTAGAATGATTTTCTTTTTTTTCTTCTTCTTCTTCTTCTAAAGTTCTTTTCCTTTCTAGTTTTGTATTTTTCTCAGAGCCTTCTTCAGTTACAAGCCGGAGCCACGCTGTAATTAACTGTCAAAAGGAGGCCTACTATCCAGAACACGTGTTTGTGCTAATGCCGATTTTCAATGTAAATTAATGTTACAATATAAGTGTAAGTTGATGGAATTATGTTCGCGGTCATATCAAACGTTAATTGTTGATGTATTATAAACTAAGTGCGTGTTGACGATAAAAACAAGACAATAAATGAAAATATGGCTGCAGTCTTTGGCAATTTTTACGGTTATTATTAATGACAAATTGACTGACAATTCTTTTAAATATTGTATAAACTACATTTTTATAGTCTTACTTGTGGTTTGTGGTGTATCAGAATTCTAGCCAAATTGTTGGGTCTCTCCTGCTATATCAATAAAGTTACGCCCCGTTGATTTTCAAGTTAACTGTAAACAGCCATTTGTGATCCCATAAATGCAGTTTTGTTGAAGATTCAAAATGCCTGCTATACGTCAGAACTGTCTACATTTGTAGATGCATACACTCACTTTGTTGGTTTACAAGGTTTGTTTATTAATATTATTTCTTTTGTAATAAATTAGTTATAAACATGTTTCTTTTCACTTCGTATTTACAGGATTTAAAGTTCACCGAGTTTACGCTAATTGGCACATACTTAATAGATAATGATGTGTTTTGTTGCGTATTATTATGTTGAATGTATGTTTCTTCATTTTTTCATAGATCTTTATACTTGGCCTTGGCATAATTAAAATTATATTTTAGAAAATTTGTAACAAATAATTTAGGATACTGTAACAGTATTGTTATGGTGACTGGCGAGGTTCAAACTAAAACTGGCTTCCTGGGCATCTGAAATACTTATAGAAAAGCACGACAGATAATCACATGAAATTAAAATGTATATGACATCCTAGACCTTTCACGTCAGAGGTGAAACAACATAAAATGGCAAAACATTGTCAATTTACTAGCAATATAATGGTTAATTGATTGGAATAGGGTACTGCGAAAGTACGTCGTTATTTTATTTATTTTTGGTACAAGTAACATTTCTTTAAGTATTTATTTATTTTCCCCTGTACCATCAATAAAAACACGTATGCTTTTAATTTTTTTAAGTTATAAATGGCTGTATGCAAGTACTTACGCGGTATTCAGGAACTCAAAATACCATTTCGGATTCCGTAATAAATTACGTACATCAATACACTGAATCTTGATCATATGCACTTAGTTTTGTATCAATTAATGTCGAAAATGTACATGTGACAACGATATCAAAGCATTAAAACGTCAAACGTCATGCCTTTATTTCACCTCTGCCTGCCTCCACTCAGCATTGCCAAACCTACCCATGCTCCAGCTTGTAACTGAAGATGGCTCTGATTTTTCTACCAAAGTGCCTACTTGTCGTTAAAAATGTACATTAAGGTATACTATGTAAGAGAGAATGACGTGTTCTGTTCTGTGATATAAAGATTAAAGTTTTGTATTGAAAAATGTGCATTTGAAGGTATTTGAGAGTTCACCAATCCATCCTGACATCATTTAAGGGACTAAACTAAAGAGGAATCCGTAAAAAAAAAAATGCCGCCTTGTGAGCGCTTGTGTAATTTAAAAGGGCGCGAGCGGACAAAGGTTAAGAGGGTTTCAGCGAGATACAGAAGCAACAGTATAATAAGAATGATAAAGGAAACTTAAGCATGCAGACAAATGATATGGCTGGGATCGAAATTCAGCTCATATGGTTGTAACTATTTCATTAGCTAATTTCGTAATATTTTAGCCCTTGAAAAAAGAATAAACTACGATAACAATGTTCTGTTTAGTTTAATAGTAATATATGAAATCCAAATTTTAAGATACAGTATGTGAAAAGATGTGTAAACTCTCACAAATAAGAAATACTTATCTATGGAAAGAACTAGGCATATTCTTGTCTCTTTTTTCTTCCTGTTATTCAGGGTGACCTACATATAAATTTACATATGGCAGCTGGCTTGATCCCCTTTAAATACAGAGAGTTCGTCTACGGGTGAGGCCAGGAAAGCGGCATGTACTGATACGCCGCTTTGTGCGCGCAGTTGTTGAGACACGCTCGACAATCAAGGACATCAAGGTCGACAAGTTATCAGTTGTGAGCCAGATGTTGCAGTATTTAACACGTACAGTGCAGTTTCTTGACACAGTTGCTTAAATATTCAGCGTGTGTGTAAAATTTGTTAACAATGCAAAATGCAAAATTCACGCTTGAACAGAGAGTTTTTATGTATGATGCATATGTGAAAACAGTCATGTAGAGAGGTGCGTAAGCAATTTGAAGTGAAATATCCGGGTGCTCCAATTCAGGGTAGGGACACTGTTAGACGTCCTGTTAACAAATTAAGGACAACAGGGTCGATAAATGCTACAATTCCTAAGTGAAAACGAAGAGTATAGACGGAAGAAAAAATTGATGAAATCAGTGCATCATTTACATACTCTCCTAATAAATCTCTAAGACGTGTTTCACAGGAAGTTAGTGTTTCAAAAACATCAGTCTTTACTGCTGCTAAACTTTTAAAATTAAAACCCTACAGAGTATAGTACAGAAAGCGGAAGCTTACAGATAGACGATTCCCGCAAGCGACACCACAGGCAGGCCGCTTTCCTGGCCCCACCCGTAGGCGAACGCTCTGTACTTATCAACTAAAGGAGTTCCTAGAGTACTTATACCAGACTTTACCCAATTCAGGACACTGAAGCAGGATTTGTGAAGAAGTTTCTTATTTTCACATCTACCCACAGGATCATCTGAATAACTTAGCACAAGAAGTGTGTATTCTATAATGAATTTATATCAGAAAAACTGATTTGTATGTCTTATAAGAATGCTAGCAAATCATATGAGATGACGATGATGAATGATGATGATTGGTGGTGGTATTATGTATTAAATGTATTATTGCCTTAATTTTTCATTATTTTTTGCATTTTTCTTAATGAAGCTTAATATAAACAGCACTTTAAAAATTACCACTGGATGTTTGTAATTATTACCCATTCTGAAGTTTTCACCCTGGAGAAAGGGTATTTGTACATTTAGTCATTAAAAATTATCATGTGTTGGAAGTCACAAAACCAACAAACTACCACACCCAGGCATTTGGAAAGAATTGAGTTAAAATAAGGAATGCAATCACACTACAGTAAATAAATCCTGAATACACTGTACAAAAGTGGACGTGGTGAACCAAATAAAAATAACAGAAAGACAAAATTTATTTTACTTCAGCTTGAATTGCTATCAATGAACAAAGTAATTAAAATGGTGATGCTTTATTTCTATGGTACATAAAAATGTGCACAAGTACTGTATATCTAATAACATTTTTCCAGTTCTTATTTATCTATTTAAATAATCATTTACGTGTTATATTCTCGTAGTATATACTGTGTCCACACTCAGATCACTATAAATCAGGCATAACCAAATTATTCAAAGTGATTATCGACTGACAAAATGAACGAGACATTATGAAATTAGCCTTTCCTTTCTGACTCTTGAAGTCGTATCTAAAATCTAATTTTTTATAGCAATGAATATAAAACATTTCATCACTGTCACTTCGAACAACCAAAGGAAAACTGTATTGAAAACATAAAAAAAAAGTAGAATATTTGTTCCAAAGAGTTTAACGTAAATATATCATATTGAAATTACTTGTTGTTGTTTTCTAATTCCAGGTGTTTGACAATAAAGTCATTTGATCTCTTGCACTCCAATAATTTTCAAAGATATTATCATGGTCAGCCACTGAAGCACAGATTTTGATGTGTTCCGAATCCATTTCTTGGTTTGAGTTGCACAATGGGCAGTTAGGGGACTGATGCAGGTGTTCGGCCAAACAGTCATGCCCTGTTGCCAATCTAAATGCAGCTACAGACGATTTTCGTGGTAAATCGGGAATTAACTGTGGATTATGAGATTTCTCCCTTGAGATTGTGTTATCAAATTTTGTTTGTTGAAGTCTAAGTATGTAGATTTAATACCAGTAAATCTTTTCACAGAGTAATATGTAGATTTAGTAACAGGTCTGTAAGTAGCAGTGCTGCCCTTCTTTGCTAAAGCATCCGCATTCTCGTTTCCCAGGATTCCACAATGGGATGGTATCCATTGGAATACAGTTCTTTTATTGAGTGATATTAACTGAGAAAGCATTTTAGTTATTTCTACTGTTTGAGATGAAGGTGTGTGTTTAGAGACTATTGATAGAATAGCTGTTTTGGAGTCTGACAATATAACTGCATTCTTAAATTTATTGATGTGGCATAAAAGATTCCTGAGACTTTCACTTATTGCAATGATTTCTCCATCAAAATTACTTTGAAGGTACAGTTTCCTTCAATATAAACATACTTTAAAAAATTCCGAAATATGATTTTTAATATCTAACTATCAAATTTTGAACCAAGTAGAAATATACCTTATCCAATAATTAGAGAGAATGAAACAAGATGGATTGCATGGAAAGCCACGAGGCACATATAGCCTACAGCATGGAGTGAGATGGGCCAAGTGAAAAACCAGAGATACCTGGTATGTTGTTACTCATAAAAGTCACACTTTTCGTTCCTTAATTGCATTACCCAGTTCCGCTACTCGCATTTCTCTAGTGAACCTTTGATACAAACGTATTTACATAAAAAAAGGATACACTAATTCAATTTTCCTTTCATATTACTTACTAATATAATAACTAGGCTTCGAGACTTGGGACCCGATACAATAAGTTTACTATGCATGTACTATAGGTTGTTGACTCGCAGCAGGTAGTGAAAGGCAGAGATGTGTTGAGGTAATAACGTTGCTATTTAAAGTAGAGTGCGGTAGTATGGAGAAACGCACACATATGTACATTCTGAAAGTATATATACATTACACAATGACAATGTCAAGAGAATATGAAAAGCATTTATTCTCCTGTATTTTATAAGCATTTGTGTTTAATTATACACAGTGTTAATGGTGGCAATAAATATGTATCAATTTTAATTCCTTCATTTATCCTTTTGGTCGTAAATAGGAAGTGCAGTTACAGTACCGAATTGCAATGTACTACAAGATACATTTTCAGTGTCTCAAACGTAAATTTTTTTCGGTTATCTGCCAAACACAGTTTGTACTGTGAAAAGCTGAGCTCTACGTTGCATGACGTGATAGGAGCAAATCGAAGCAACCTAACACCATTGCAATCTCTAAGAGACAGTCCTTTATTCTCGGGTGACTCTATGTCCACTAATTTGCTGTTTATATTACACAGTGTTCCATTTCAGTTATTTTACATAAAATTTATTTCCACTTCTGTTTTACATGTGTACTTGGTGTCTCATTAATTCTCTGTGTCATTTCCTCAATTAGTTTGAGGGCTTCTGGCATCTCTTGCTCTGACTTTTCTAACCATGTAATAATTTCAGACACAGTTTGAAAATAGGTTTGTATGAAAACCAAATTATTCGTCAGAACCTTCAAATCCAGAGCATTTTCCTTTGTGTATTTGTTAGCATTCATTTTACAGTACCCCCACCCACTGTACGCTTTACCACTATACTCAGTACGCCGTTATGCGGATTTCCCACTGAACTGCTCTATTGGGTCCAAAGTCTCGAAGCCTAATAATAACTTATGTAAGCTCTTGGCTGCTAACTTCATTATGTAATTCCAAAATAGGCAGTCTTGGCCAATTTCTCCAGATTTGGAAGATTTTCAAAGCATTTTCGGCTCTCTTCAATAAAGACAGTGACTATACCTAACTTGGCCTGTGAGATCTGAAGCTTTAGTACTCCAATAAAATTCGCAATGAAAAGTAGAAACAATTCTGCATATAATAATTTCTACGAAACATATGGGTCGTGGGGCATATTGGGCAGGTCATATAGAAGAAACAAGATAAAAATTAAGTGTGATTTTAATTTCAATGCCACTTTGTTTCTGATTAAAAATAAAGGGCCATTATTTTTTTACTAAAATTATATTTAATGTGCATTATTACCAGACGAACTGACTCGCAGATACTGAATATGAACAAAATTCGTCTAATAGTTGAAATATTGCTGCACACAAGTGCACAAAGAAAGTGAGTCAAGAAATTTTAATGTATTATATACAAAGGATGAAAAATGGTTTCTTACGAGTGTATTATCGTAAACGTGTTTCTGCAAGATATGTGAAGTGTTTATATTCATGCTATAATCAATTAGAATGACAACAAACAAAAAACTCTACACTGTGATCAAACTCATACATTTATCTTTGAACTTCATAATTTCAAATATATCAGAATATATTTGCAAATAATCAGTCACTCAATCACCTTAACACTTTCCTTAACTTATGTTACAGTGGGGATTTTAAAAATCTGACTTCTTGATAGAATCCACCATTTTATCAGTTACATAGGCTACCACCCTGATCACAGAATAACAGATTGATCAGCGTAATGGATTTTCAAGGCAACCACTTTTATCAATTTCACTATGTTGCCATCTAGCGACTGCAAAAGAAGTCACTTTTAACCCTAATTGAATTGCATGGAGCAACTGTACTTCCATCTAGTGGTCATTTCCAAAAAATGCCTTTTCGACGGTGGAGGCTTCAGTGATAGTTCTCATTTTATGTTGCCATTTCATAACATGAGCATGGCCAATCTGATATATATGTGATCAGGGATTATCAAAACGACCATATCAACAAAGCATTGATAAAAGCCAAGTATTACAGTGAGGACAGCTAGTTGTGATCTCTGGCATTTTCTGAATATGTTGTTGTAAAACATAAACAAGTCACAAACAGGCAGTTTCTACTCCACCTTTTTTTGTTTGCCTTTTCGTAGCAATCTTGTCCTGTTGCCATATTTAATTCCCTTCCCCCCCCCCCTCTCCCAGTCTTTCAATAACACTTGTTTCTCGAAACGGTAATATCAGACGAGCTTTTACACTATAACAAAAATTGTACATTGTTCTATATCCAGACTGTCCAAAAGGCTACCTGCAGATCCTTACTATGTGTCCTGAGGAGCTCTTGTTTTGTAACTAATTTTTTTTTAAATAAAGGAAATTAAAAAAAAAAAATGTTCCAAAACGAAACTTAAACTGCACAGTATTCAGAAAACTGAACATTATTGTCTCTTGCGATAATAAATTATGCATTCAGTGATTATATGAATATATAAGGTTATTCAAAAGTAAGTTTCTATTTTGAGATGATAATAAGTTTGTCAAATTTTTAGATTCCACAAAAATAAAAACACCAATTTGTTCGTAAAGAAATGGGATTTTATTAAAACACGAAAAAATTAAATATGACGACCACCGTGTTGTTCAATAAGAAGTCTTTCTTCTATGCTATAAACGGCATTAGTAAGCACATTCCTAGGGATGTTTTCAATGATATCCGATATTGACTGTTTCAGTTTCTCACATAATATTAGGTCTACTAAGAAATACCTTTTCTTTTAGATAACCCCATAACCAGTAGGCAGCTGAATTTTTGTCTGGTGATCCAGAAGACCAACTGTTCGAAAAGTGAAAGTAAAAAAAAAGTAAATCCATGGTGCTACAGCCCTGAAGGGCCCAGTCCGACCAGCTGACCTCACGTCCACATGCCGAAGCAGAGGTGGACAATCATTCAAGCAGAATGGAGGTATCGTGTGGTTAGCATGATGATCCCCCCAGCCATTATAGCTGGTTTACTAAACCGGATTTTCGTTACCTATCGTAGCTCCCCAAGTGCATCACGATGCTGGGTGGGCACCGGTCCCATACACTGGCCAAAATTTCATTAGAAAATTTCTTCCCCCATGAGGACTCGAACCAGCGCACATTCCGTAATGCGAGTTCTAGGCAAGATGCCTTAGACCGTGACGCCACGGCGCGGGACAACTGTTCGAAAAATGCCTACTAATTACATTACCATCAAATGTGTTGCGCAATAGTGTTTTTACATTATTGTGTATGTGAGGTAGAGTGCCGTCTTGCATGAAAACAACGTTTTCGATTTCATGATTCTGTAATGCTGGTATTGCAAAGTCTTGCAACATTTGAAAATATCGCTGCCCGGGTACCATCACGGTTTTGTTTGTCCATTTTCAATTTCTTCATAGAAATATGATCCTATTATGAGATGTGACGTAAAGCCACACCATTGTCCATTTCTCAAGCTACGTAACATTCGATATCTTTTCATTGCATATGCATATTGTCTACTGCATTTGTAATAGCACTGAAGAAGGCCAATTCGAACTCATAAAGGTAAGAGGTAAAACCACTGTAAAAATTATTAAAATTACTCTCATACAACTGCCTTCTGTATTTTGAACAACAATTATTGTTTATACAAGTATGACAGTTACCATAGCAATGAAACACGCATCGATAAAAAACCCAAACCTTCTAAACCACGCCCGCACAAGGTTTGCGCTCTCCGAGCCGGCTTACAGCACATGAGCGGAATGCAGATATTATCTGCACTCTGTATAAGGGTGGACTGGAAGAAGGGGGTGATCTCGTACAAAATATACACAAAAGGAAGTACTATTACGAGAGTTTATGAAATGAATTCCCGTTCAGTGTTTACAAAACTATCTTGGACTATTATTAATTAATAAAGAAATATTTATTTTACAGAAATAATAGAAATTCTATAGCTACTTAAATGTACAATATCATTTTGTTACATTTTTATTTATCAGTACATCAAAACGAAGTTTTATGCTGTTGGCAGCTGAAAGGAACAGTAGCCTACTGATCGTAATGAAACATCAGTTACAGATGTTCGATGCCTGCCTTTATTAAAGTTGATTATAGGAAACAGTTGCTCACAAATATAAATGTTGAGCCAAATATAGCAACCATTTTCACAGCCAGCCTGTGTAGTCATGGATATTATTGCTAATGTTTAGTCTTGTAAAACTCAGCCAGGCTAGTAGTATTATTATTTAAACGATCTTTAGCCCTTAGGTCACATTGAAGAACAATAAATTCGAGCTGTAAATCGTTAAATATTATGTTCCGTCTTTTAGATTCCTCCATACTGCACTGTAGCAGTAGGTAAGCAACGTGAAACAGTTACTGAGAATAGGCTTACACACTGCACTCCACTAGATAACTGAGTGGCTGTTTTCCTCTCCTTTACCTATTTCAAGTCTATGTCATTCTGACGTATCTTCCTCTCCATTTCGGCAAGCAGTAAACACAGCTCTCCCGCTCTGAAGGAGCACGCACGCTCGTTGAGCGTTGTTTGTGCAGGTATGTTCTAAACAGTAAGGCCACAGTCTAGTATATACAGTCACGAAGCTCAATACGTAGGGAATATGCATCCATAGATAGTTGCTAACCACTAGGATCGCTACTATCGCCTCATCACATACAATGTGAAACAGTACCGGCACAGTCTATTGTTTCTAGTACCCTCATCAACTCAAGCTTCGTGACTGTATATACTAGACTGTGGTAATGGTATCTATATGAAACCAAACTGCTGATATGTACAGAAGATGCACCTGTTTCAAAATAGGAACTTACTTTTGATTAACCCTATATATGCAATGGTAGTTTGGTTTATGTGTGTGCAAAAAAGTCTTATATTAAGGCTGCTTTAACCCAGAAAAAGTAGCTATATCCAGTGTCTTTTTGGGTATTTACCCAGCATTTTGTCGAGGCTCGTGCTGCATTGGATTTTTCCTGTTTTGCTTTGAATGTAATATGTATACATGTTTTAATACTTCCTGGCCCTATGATGTTCGACTGGATTTTGTACTGAAAAGTACAGTACATGTTTTATTTTAGAAAAGGGTAAGTTATCTGGCGAAATACCTGCATTCAATAGAAGGTTCAGGAACTTTTAAAGGGAAATAATAAACCCGAGTAGTATTAGATGTCCAATGACTTTACAAAGAGCTGATGGTAATTACATTGTAATTGATTAAAAATGTAAGTAAAAGTGTTTTTTTAAACCAGTCTCATTATTTTACTGTACGACCTCGTAAAATGCTTTGTTGTCTGGTTTGGACTGGTCACAGCTCGATAAGTTCAGCATTTCATATTATTACATCAGCAGATGTCAAATGAACTAATCTTCTAACATCCAATAAATCCATTACATAGGAACAATTACTTTACTTCAATTGATGAAAACTATACTTATTTGTGTAAAAATTCATTGCCCTCAGTCAGGCTTGTACCCACAATGCTTGAAAGGCAAACATGCTCACATTTCAAGTAACGAAAATATAGAAACTAGCATAATAAATAGATCACCACGTGTTCTATTAAAAGGATTTGGCAACAATGACTTTTTCATCAGAGATCAACTCTGGTTGGCCGCACTCTAACACTGATAAATTTCAACTGTAAAAACTCTTTAGGTACCATCTTCCCACAAGTATAATTGTTAATTTCATTAGCTATATATTACATTATATATTACTTTCACAAGACATAAAACTCGTACTCACATTACTTAAAAACATCACAAACATCCTTCTGTTAAATAGATGTCTTATTATCACATACTACTCTTTTATTGCGTACATATATGTCATCGCATACCTTAAAAAATTACTTGCCTGATACAGGCTTACATAATACAAACATCTTACTTCAAGAAATCATTCATCAAAAGTACCCAGTATACTGACATACTTTATTAATTAGGCTTTGTATTCTTAAAAAACGTACCGGTACATAGATGCTTGAACACATTTCCTATCTTTGTGTGTTCCTACTATTAAAAAAATAAGAAGTGTCATGTAAATGACATATACTTCTCCACCACACATTTATTGCAGTAAATATGACGCTAGACAGAAGTGTAGGGTGAATAAAAAGGAATCCTTTTTTTTTTTAGAGTTGTGCATTTCCTATCCATTTCTTAATCAACTGCCAACCAAAGACATTTGTCCCATAACCATTTATTCTGTTACCATAACGTAACTTCTCATATCATAGCCATGTGAGATTATT
This sequence comes from Periplaneta americana, assembly GCF_040183065.1. Classification (NCBI taxonomy): domain Eukaryota; kingdom Metazoa; phylum Arthropoda; class Insecta; order Blattodea; family Blattidae; genus Periplaneta; species Periplaneta americana. Next base: position 165,751,539 of record NC_091124.1, read on the forward strand.
AAATTTATAGAAAGCTTCTGTACATAGCCCACACCGATATGGCAGTGTTCTAAAAAATAACATGGGAACGTGGTTCACACTCCATACAGAAAAGAGCAAGTGAGGAAAGTAAGTATAAAGGCTGGTTCACAATAAACCGGGAACGGAAATTACAGTGAGAACGAGAATGGAAATAATATTAAAATAAATGTATTGAAATGTGATCATTCACAATTAACTATTGTGAATGTTCACATTTAAATACACTTATTTTAACAATATTTCCATTCTCGTTCTAGTTGTCATTTCCGTTCCCGGTTTATTGTGAACCAGCCTTAACTGGATGCAGAACTGAAGGTGATGTAGTGACGTCACTTCTGGCTAGAGCCATTATAATAAGACTGCAAGATAAAGTTGTGTTAAATTAATTGTCTGCGACCACTTCACAGCAGATCCCTCTCTGTTAACAAATTCAGAATCGACTAAATCATTACAGCTGAAAGAAGCCAATATATGCACAGCTTGGAACTTGGAAAATTCAAGTGGCCCAAATTTTCTTTGTGGGTCGGTACACACCTCTACCTGCTTATTCCTCTTCATCTCTACTATGTAAGATAGATTGAGAGGCAATCCAAAACCGACACAAACTGGATTGTAAAAAGAAGTCTTCAAGGTATTTACTCTCTACTACTTCCAACAACTCAATCAGCTTTTATAAAATCATTTCTCTAAATTAAACTCCTTCGGAAATACATGTCCACAATTTTTTACTTGACCAAGTTTTTCTCTTAAAAAAATTAATCTACTGTAGTAGAGATACTTCTTCGAACATGTGCCCACTTGTATTTTATTATTTTTTAATTAAAATATGTTTTTAAACATAAAGTCAACATTACTTTGGTCGTGGTGGTGAGATGATGATGATGATGATGATGATGACGACGACGGCAAGAAGAGAAGAAGGCAACAGCTAAGGAGCAAAACAATGATGTCAAAACCTGTCCCAATAGTTGAGAGAAAAAGGTTGTATACAGATGAACAAAGGGACGGATAGAAGATAACACAGGGGTGCTTAGAACATACATTTTGAGCAAAATCACAAAATCAGTATTTTACAGCATTATTTTCTGTACACTGTGCACCAAGAGAAAAAAAAATTGCAATTAACCAATAGATATATTCATTTTAAGAGACAAAACATAATACATTAATAATATTAGCATAAACTAAAATATCTTCGTAGAGTTGAAACATTAATGATTCCATTGCATGGTGTGGTACAGTACTGTAAACAACATAATGGGGCATTCATAATAATTCAATATAAAACACTACTATAGGTCATTCGTTATCTCGAGAAACCAAGTGGATGTGTTCGCCATACCTCATACAACTTTTGATGAGGATAAGTGAGCTAGCTAGGTACAACTGAAAACGTAGTAAGAGAGGGAAGTATCCCAGTCCACTGTCTCTTTCCCTCGCACATATGCAGGTTCCACGAGATAACGAATGGTCTATAATTGTCTTATATCTCGAATACACAACAAATAATGAAAGAACTGCTATTGAAAAACAATTTATATTGCCATAAATAAGTTTAAAAAATGTGACTTTTCGAAAATAGAATATATCCTTTACATAATGTAGCTACGAAGATATTCCTGAAATGTTTTTTTTTTTTCATATATATTTATAGCAATGAAAATGTCTACAAAGAAAACCTTCCTGACGTATTAGCTACTAATGATTTCTTTTTTCAAAACTATACAGAAAGAAATGTCTTAGTGGGTGTTACAAATCAGATTAAATATTAAGATTATGGATAGATCTCAAATTGAGTAGAACAAGCAAAGGAAGAAAGATAATGTTGCTATATATCAATATATTAAAATTTTTTCAATCTTATGGCTTAACACAAAATATAAAACAAATTACTGATGGCCAGTTTTTCCAAGTAATGTTTAATTTGGCTTAACAAATGTTAAATTAACAGCTGGTTTATTTTTAACGTTTTGTTAAGATATTTTCCATTTTTCCAACATAATTTTGTTTAAAATAACCAACACTTAACTTTAACTGTCGTTAATACTATTCTAACTACTCAACAGCAGTTGGTAATGATTTTGCATATATAAGACAACTTCTTATTGGCTGATATTATTATTTAAATTCTGTACTGTAGAGTAAGTCATGAAACATGTGTAAAATCGTAACCTGTTACAGTAGCCATGATTCATACAGTACAGAGAGTTGATAAATGAAAGTTGCATTGATTACTAATGAATAATAATAATTATTATAAGTATGGTTACATTTTCTAATGCTAAATATGAATTTCTGTTTAAAAAAATCTCAGCATTATGACCACCAGGTGACAATAATTACACGAATGTGCGTGCAGTCAACTGTACAGAAAACCCCGAGGAGAATTCCATATAATATAAAATTCTCTAATTTAGGTTCATGTATAAATTATATGTAATTTCGTCCTAAAGAAGCAATTGCTGCTGAAACATTTTATTATTTACTCACTGTGTATTTTGAAGCACTATTGACATCGGCTATAGTTGAAGAGCTAGTAACATAGAATCTAGAGTTAATAGTAGCTAGTGAATTGGAACAAGTGGCCTATTTCAACTAGATAACATACAACTGAGTTTTATTTTAAGACATGAAAGTGATTATTATAACTACATACCGGTACCTAAGAAATATTAGTAAATTAATACATAATGTGCATTCAAACATAACAAAACTTAATTGGTATATTAACTTTCATTTATTAGAATTATATTATAGCTAGCAATAAGATATGTTTGCACTGGCTTAAAACAGAAGCAAAAGAGCTGGATTCTTGGAATTTATAATTGTTTTCTTTCCGATGGAAATTTAATTTTCCAGCAGGATAATCACCCCGCGCACACCGCCATAAACGTTCAAAGACGGTTCACGGAAAAGCATGAAAAAGAGGATTGACAAATATTGAGACATCCCACCTCAAAATCCAGATCAGTTCTGGGATCAAGTTCTGGTTACCTGGGAAGATTTTGCTAAGGACCAGAACTATTTCCGCGATCTGGTGGACTCAATGCCTCGAAAAAGCCAGGCAGTGATAGACGCCGGTGGCATGTGCACAATGTATTAGATCCACATGTGTATTTCTTTTATTTTTCTTTAATTTGTTTGTTTATCTTCGTTTTATTTCGGGAAGAAAATTGATCTCCCAAGAGTTTTTTAAATTCTCCTAGTGGAGCCAGAGTTGCGAAATAATAAGTTCCACTACACAAAATTATAAAAATGAAGAAAGGTAACATGTATAAAAATTAGTTACGTTAAAAAAAAATTGCCGCCGAGAACCGAATACGGGCCCCTGGGATAGCAAGCCAACACGCTACTGACTACTCCATCTGGGTACCATGACGTAACCAGCGTGACGAGGCACATATAGCTGCTAGGCGTGAAGTCTACGGACACAGCTCACATACAAACGTAATCGTGTAAATATTTCAATGTTCAGTACTAGTTAATGTTTCATTTGGACTGATTTACTGAAGCTTGGTGAAACCGGCCCTTACTCTAAACATTCCTCAAAGAGAAACATAACATGTTACTTTCACAACTTTTGTCTGAATAGCTGTGGTGTTATCCGCCATGTTTAACTGTTTGTTAAATGAGTTAACGGCCTGAAATCCTACATTTAAAGTTAACAAACGGTTAAGAATCTGTTAAGCCAAACTGGTGTTGAACAAATGGAAAAACTGTATTTAACAAACTGTTGAAGGTTTAACAGTCGTTAAGTCTTCTAACAATACTTGGACAAACCGGCCATCAGTGTTTTATATATTTACATTTGTTGTATTACTCTACTAACGTTTTCACCCTCCTAGGGGCATCATCAGGCACAACAGTGTTTACAATATCAAATGTCTAAAATCAATTATAAAAGAATATGACCACAAGTTCAAAAGAGTGCATCATAATAGAGTAATAGTATAATGTGTGTAGAATGTCAAACATAATGTACAATGAAACAAAATATTAAAATGAACATACACAATTTATATATTAAAGCATAACTTGGGTCAGAGTATATCAAATTCACAGGCCTAAATGGCTATTCATTGTGTGTTATGTTCATAATATAAAGAATGCAATATGTTTTGTTATAATATATGTATACTTTAGTGTTAAAGCATGATATATAAAAGTAACAATAATAAACTATCGTAGAGAACTGTTAACTATCTCATTTTTATAGACATATTGTGCTTAAAGCAAATGAACTTTCATTACTATAATTATGTATTTTGAGGACTTATGTTTAGCGTATGCATTAATATGTCATTTTACATTAAACAATAGTTTGTTATATAGTTTAATATAATGTAGACAAATCACTAAATGTTGAGTCGTAATTTGACATTCTACACACATTATACTATTACTCTATTATGATGCACTCTTTTGAACTTGTGGTCATATTCTTTTATAATTGATTTTAGACATTTGATATTGTAAACACTATTGTACCTGATGATGCCCTTAGGAGGATGAAAACATTAGTAGAATAATACAACAAATGTAAATATATAAAACACTGAGTAATTTGTTTTACATTTTGTGTTAAGCCATAAGATTGAAAAAATTTTAATATACTGATATATAGCAATATTAGTATTGAGCTTAGCTGACCACATCAAAAATTAATTGTAAATTAAGAAAGATAATGCAAGGTTGAAAGTTCTAAAATGACATATATTCATCCAATTGTATGTCTATGTACAACTCTGAAAAAGGAATAAAATGGTTTAAAAATTTTACTTTTAAAATTAAGCATGTTCATATTACTTGAAAGAAAATGCCACTGCATGATTGAGCAATTCAAAGAACGAGAAGTTCCCTGCTGGGAACTGAACACAGGTCTGTTGAATTTGTAGCCAAAAATGCTACTACAGTAGAACCTCTATTATCCGTGGTAATGAAGGGGGTGAGCTGAACGGTTAATCGAAAAAATTGGATAATCCGTACCATTAATTATTTTCATCAATTAAGTGTATAATACAGTTTCATACGTAATTTAGATTTCCTACCGTGATGCAACCACTGATGTCTTCATACTGGACATTATGCTGTGCTATGTTATGCTCGTAATACGTAACAAACACAATGAAGTACAGTAATATAAATAACACTTTATCCTTGTTTTCTATTAAGTCGTGCACAGTTGTAACGAAAATCTCGTATCCTGATGCAACATGTACTACAGTTTCTCTTTTCCAAAGCAGCTCAATTATTTGCACATTTTTTTCAATAATTAGCACAAGTTTCCTTTTGACATTCGTAGAAAATATTTGGCAAACACGCACAGTAATACAGTATGGTCACTCGAATAGGAGGACAATACTGAATGGTGCATGGGTTTGCAGTTGTGTGGAAGTTCGGAGGGAGATTTCTCAGAAAGCAGATTGTGGCTATTTTACAAGTTCGAAAAACATTCCCTCCCACAAGTAATTGCTCATGATTGCCGACAATGGCAGAAGCATTCCTACTACAAACTGTGTAATGCTAGTGGTAAAGGATTTTAATAACTCTCTCTATAAAAAAAATACTACAGAACTAACGTAATGTGTTGAACTTCGTACTCTTTTGTTTGTAGCAACAAAAAAAATACGTGATGAAGACAGTCGGATAATCTGTCGATCGGTTAATAGGGTGACGGATAATCGGGGTTCTATTCTATTTGAGCTACAGCACAGAATAAACCATTTATTTCTCTTTTTTTTAACAAAAAAAATGCTATTCAGAGACGAGAAGATATGTGAATAGCAATGCAATCATGGAATAAAAATGACGAAGGACACTATTCAAATAAAACCTGCCTAAGAGCTTTTCATTTATCACAAATCTAAAAAAATCAACTCACAATCGGCAACTAGAGCCCTGCAATAACCATATTCCCGACTGAGCTACAAATGGGGATAATTTCTCTACCTTTACCAAAAGATGAATAATTTTAGTACCCGAAACCACAACCTAACCATCTTGAAGGCCTGATGCTTCATACATTGAATAACTTTATTATTTAGACATTTCATTTATAATTATAATCTGTCGCCCACTATATATGAGCTATTCCATCTCAAATCGACCGAAATATAGAGAAAATTGACCTTACAATTTTTAAATACAATAAAACTTTTTTTGTACATAGAGAACTGTGATACAATGCTTTGTGCAAAGTTTGAGGAATCAGAACTTCATAGTGTTTAAATTAAAAATATTTAAATTTATTGGGTATTTTCATAAAATTAGCAACTTTAAACTGTTGTAGCTCCGAAACCCTTTCATCCAATGATCAAAATCATGGTTTATTTTGATGCTGAGAAATTAAAGTTTATATTGACATATAAACAGATTTTCTTACTTTTTATGGAAATGGAGAAATTTAGATTTTTCCTCATTAAGATGCCTTTGCCAAGGAAAAAATATTTTTAAAATATATAGTTACATTCCGCATTGAAAGTACAAATAAACACATATTTTTTACTGATGGCACATTGATAAGAAAGTATCGAAAATATCAAATAAAGAAAATAAATAGTACGTGCGTGAACTAACCAGCTGACTGTGAGGTGGGAGCTAACCGAGGTAAGCAAGGCCAGGAGACATAAACACGTGATGTGTCATCTAGTAGTCATGACTGTGCTAGCTTTATCACAGGTTTTCATAAACACAGGAGTACAATGACGCCCAACGCTCGCTTATCTTCAGCTCTCGGCCAGTGCGTGCGGTACTGCGCCGTTCAAGTCTAGGCGTGTGAAAATAATTTATTTAATACCCTCGAAACTTATTGACATACCACTAAGCAAACAATGCCGAATCCCTCTTAATAATGCAAGATTTTTTCTCAATATTTTTTTACATTTTTACAAATTAGCAAAAAGCCTAAAAGTAAAATCAGATTATCTGTCTCTCTGTGTACAATAAAAATAAGGATTACTTCTTAACATAACCTACCAAATGTCAGCTTCAAAATAAGCTCTTGTTCAATGTTCTGCAGTAAATGGTTCCAGTACATGGAGGGGACATTATTACTGTACATGAAGACATGTTCTGTAACATTTTCCATAATTCCTTGCTTCTTAGTGACTTAATTTAATAATTATTTTAAAAAGTCAACATTATATTTTTCCTGACATTTTTACCAAACAGTGACAATAAATAGAGAATGACCCATTATAGTTAATAAAATATACATTCTGATTTCAGAATTAAAAACAGCTCTTTATTACTGGGAAGGTAAGATACAAGCCAAACACTGGTATGCACAGTAGACCATGATGACATCATCTGCTCTGTATTGGCTTGTGGAAGGGAAGAAGAGTCTTCCTCTCTGCATGTGTTTGGCTATGTCTAATATTCCCAGTTACACATTATTCATTTCAGATAGACGATGGTGGTGGTGGTGGTGGTGGTGGTGGTGGTGGTGGTGACGACCTCTTGAGAGTAGGAATGTAATTATATTGCTCTTGAAAGCATGCTATCAGACTTACAAGGGAAGGGTTTTGGCTCGAACAGGAATTTTTGGTTAAAAATTTGTATAGAGGTTTACCTCACAATGGTGATGAAGACCATAAAAGCATTCAATTGTGTAACTCCCCGTTTGGTTGGTATTGGTCAATACACTTCTTTAAAAATGTACATGAGGATTTTCTACAAAATGCATGAAACAGCATGGAGCAGAGCAATAAACACAACACGCAGAAGCAACACCTGAACAATCTTCTGAACCACACTCCAGTGCTGAAAAATCAAATGCCACCTGAATTACATTTTTGAAGTCCGAGACTTGTTCAGGATTCACGTAACCAGCTGACAGTCAGGAATACTGAAGCATAGAGCAGTATACTGGAGCAGACAACTGGTTATGAATAACAGAGTGCATTTTCATTACAAACACTCGATTTACCAAGTTAAGTTCTGGATTCTCAGCAAGAGTCCTTACGTAATCTGTTATCCTCCGAGCATATATTTTGTATTGTCTAAGGAAATAGATATCCAGAGGCTGGATATGTTTAGTTTTTTCAGGTGGAATGATCATACATTCCATGTCTTAGCCTTGGAATGATTCATTTATTAAGGTCGTGTCCTTGTGCGCATTCAATGAATCACACAACAGTATGCTCTTTTGATTAGCCGCAATATTTTCAGACAGAACATTGGAGAAAAAAGTTCTTAAAATGGGCTTTAGACATTTTACCACTCGCACTCGCACTAGCTTCTAGGCTAGGCTTACGGGTAAGGTGTCCCACCCCCTTAACTTGTACAGTGCTCTCCCCTCCCCTCAACTTGTACAGTGCTCTAATAGACAAACCACACATTACACAAACGAATGCTTTTGGGAGCTTTACAGAGATGTAAAGATGGGCCTGTATACAAATTTTGGATACGAAATTCCTGTTCGAACCGAAACCCTTCCCTTGTTAGTGTTATGGGCAGGTTTACAAATTTTTTTTTTAAATTCATGATTCCACTTGCTAAAAGTTACAATGTCACAGATTGTTTCAGTATGTTTACAGAGACCATTAATTTTATGAATAATATGTTATTAACACCACATCTTTAAACTGATTGTTCACAAATGCATTAGGTATATAAAAAAAATTGTGAGCTCTCGACTACATTCAAGCTCAAAATTGTTATTCATCTACAGTTACTATTAACAGTATTTTATTCTTATTATTTGTCATAACCTCAAATTAATTAGCTCGCTGAAATAGCGCCTTCTTCATTACAACCACTGTATATGCAACTCTGAATTTGCTGAAAATTTATATTTTTCTGATTGTTTTAACGGCATATGTATGAATGTGTAATAAATTTTATGAAAATCTGCAACCTTCAAAAATATATTCCATGACTATAGAATACTATTGTTAAGTAAAATTTAAGAACACAAATCATATGATATTACTGAAATTATTAAAAAAAACTACAACAATAATAAAATTACACTATTTTTTTCAAATCCAATGCCACTCTTCAGCCAAGATTCTGAAGCCTTAATTGAGCGAATAAAATGGAATAATTCTTCTAGTATTTCCATACTACTATTTGTGTTTATGTTTCCTATCAAAAATGATATTATGAAATATTCTACATTTTATTTTTTAATTAATTTCTTTCTCAAATACAATTTTACCATCACCATTATTTGAAACAACGTGCACTACCGATGAAGTTCCACTAACAAATTTTCATATTCGAAGTGTAATGTTATCAAACTGAGAAGATACATAATATAAATAGAGCGGAATTTGGAAAGAAAATTATCGCATTTAACTATAAACATACAAATTCCTTGTTTGTGTTCTAGTATGGTGCAATATTCCAATTGTCATGCACTCACATTATCACCAAGGATTTCTATCTTTATTTTCTTTGTAGTGATACCACAAATTTAGTCTTCTGACAAAGATAATGCATTGCAATAATTTCACATTGCTACTTAAATCATGATACAATTATTGTGAATTATGGAGGGATGACGGGATAATAATCATGGGCCAAGGCCAACCATCCGATTGCTGGCCTCAAGTTCACATGCCTCAGCAGAGACGAACGAGCACCCAACCAGTATGGGGGTATCATGTGGTTAGCAGAACAAGACTTCATTACCTACTGTAGCTTCCCAAATTTATCATGATGTGGCACAGCACAGGTCCCATGTATTGGCCGAAACTTCACGAGAAAATTTCGTCCCCCGTGAGAACTCGAACCAGAGTCCAGGCTTAATGCCTTAGACCACGATACTAAAGAACAGTATGAAATGACGGAACATAGAAACATCCAGAAAAACTGCCTGAAGACCACTACTGTCCACCACCAATTTAACCCAATCCACCAAAGTTTGAACCCAGGTCTTCTATCATGAAAGCTGATGTTTTAACTGTTCTCCTGATAATGTATCATAGATTTCTTTAGTACAGTGAAACCTGTTCAAGACGGATGTGACATGGTCCTAATTTTTTTTCCATTGTGGACAGGTTTCCGTATTATTCAGGTGTGACATTAAAATTGAATATTTTGTCATTCATATACATGAAAAACAAAACGGCATGCCGCAAATTGCGAGAAGTACAAAATATTTCATTTAACGCTCATCACATTAAATCAGATTTCTGTCGCTTATTACATTGGTGTATCATCTTGATTAAAATCTCATTTTCTGTATAAATATTATCGTAACTCACTCATTAGTCATTAAACATTACTAAAGTTTACTAATCTCATTATATTTAATATCTAACACTATACTGTAATACTGTACTGCATATCACTGCACATTATTAATTAATTGGACTAAGAGCCATCTATTAGAAGCCTTGAATTCTGGTTTATTATTTTCTTTCCCAGTTCAATAGCTTGCTTCGCAGAATAGATCCCGAAATTGGCTTGTTCTTCGAAAGGTCATGAAGAATTCACTCTCACAACAATTCATTTATTTCCACATAAACAGTTGCTTTCTGGTTCCTTTTGTGTCACCAATATCGGCCGCAAGCCATTCACTCATCATGATCTTTAATTTTTAAAGTGTCACCACAGTCTACTATATACAGTCGCGAAGCTTGAGGTGTTTTTTTGCAAATCTCGCGATAAAGCGCTCCAAGCGGTTAGCAACTAGAAACAATAGACTGTCCATGGTCGACTTTGGACTGTGTCGTATTTCTATCGAGTGCTAGCTCGTTGCGTATTTCACATTGATACTTGTGAAATGTTCGTTATTGGTTGTAATGAAAATGTTAATGGCTGAAATATAATAATTGGAATAATAATATGGGACAAGGAGGAGACGTTTGTAGTGCTATAAATTGTAGCAAGAGTAAGAGAAAGAGGCCAGAGTTATCCTTTTTCCGATTTCCGAAAGATTCAGAAAGGTTCCTCGGTTTCCACAAGAATGCTGTGCAGAAACAAAACTCTTAATTTTGAAGTTCTTTGTGACTGTTAGAATACATTATATCCTTAAATTTCACAATGAAATGTTTCAATCTAACCGAAAGGACATTAGATACCAGTTCTGTCACTTAGGCTGCTAAATTTCCAGGGAAATAAAGGTTAGGTCTACTTTTTTTTTTTTCAGAGGATATATTTTTAATTGTAGCTATTAATTTTGTTATTATTTTTATGTGTTATTTTACTAAAGACGTAGAAAAATTAAGTTTGTTTTAATGAAATTTATTGATCACGTTTTATTTTCAATTCTGGTGGGATTATTATTGCTTAGGCCTACTTTTTTCTTCAAAGGATATGTTTTTAATTATAGCTGTTAATTTTGTTGTTATTTTTATTTGTTGCTTTACTAAAGACGTAGAAAAAGTATGTTACAATAAAATTTATTGATCACGTTTTATTTCCAATTCTGGTGTGATTATTATTGCTTAACCTTATCCCACTTTGTTAACTACGTAAGCCTACACTACAAGTACCGGTACACGTAAGTTACTCCATTAATTCATATTTCCATTATTATTGTTGTAAAGAGAAATGCAAATTAATATTTATTGGTTTCATAGTTAATTATCGCTATAATCTTGAATGAGTGAAGCTATTATAGTAAATTTCAGTTCGTTTTGCACAAACAAAAATTATATTAACTTATTTCTTGCAGGTATCTTCGAGTTTATGGTGGAATTTAATATACTTTATTAAAATAATAAATTAACTTTATGCATTTAATATTTCAATAATGGAAGGAAGGTGTTAATTTTTCCAAAAGAACACGACAACGAAAGTGTAACATATTTTGTCGGCAGCTAGGAGAGAGATCTGCGATGATGAGGCGATAGTAGCGATCCTAGTGGTGGGCAACTACCCATGTTTGCATTTTTACTACATATTGAGCTTCGCGACTGTATATAGTAGACTGTGGTGTCACACTTAAGTTTTCCACAACTGAACTTCAACATTAATTCACATAGACTTTGTTTCTAATTTTCCTTTATCTCGATAACTTTTAATTCATCACTTAATGTTAATGCCACATTTTATGCAACGTTTTTTTTTACCTGGAAATCACTACACTTGCGCTCTATTTAGCTATATACGACAGTATACGGGTGTGAAGCAATGAAAATCTTTGAAGGGACTCGTCTGCCTAGTCAACAGGGTAATTAAATTTATGACCGACAGGCCAACACACCCTCGTATCCTCTAAAATTTTGCAAAGAAAACTTGTTTTTATCTTAGTGACCTACATATTTAGTATATTCCTTGGAATTACTCGCTGTTTCAAAATATAGTTACAAAATAGAGGATGTCCAAAATATTGTTTCCGTTTTGAACAGTAGCAGACAGTTTCCGTTTCCGCATTGGACAGTTTCCGTTTTATTCAGGAAAAATTACACATAATACATACAAATTTCGCTGGGACCAATAAATTGTTCCGAAATAGACAAGATTCCGGATTATTCAGGTTCCGATTTGAACAGGTTTCACTGTATAACAAATGTCATGTAAGCTTTGAAACATTTGCAATAACAATTATTATTGAAAAAGCGACGTAAAAACTAGAATGCAGTAGAATACCTCTTAACCGGCACAAAAGGGACCAGCTAGTTCTGGATACGATATTTTGCTGAGTAATTGAATAAATACCGGTATATACAAAAACAGAAGTTCGTATTTTATGGTGCCAAATGTTCCAACTGCAGCTTATTTCTCTCCATGTGAAGCTTATTTCTCTATTACTTGCTTATAACTGAATAAACATAAAAGCGGTACGGATTTTCCTTATTAAAACACATCACACAACACAAATAATACACTAATTCTAGCTTCGAATATTCACTGAAACTGAAAGTTCGTACGAACTTCCTAATGTGGCAACACTGATGGCCAAAACAAAACTAAATAAACATAAAAACTGTGTAGATTTTCTTTATCAAAACATATCACAGAACAGAAATCATACACTAATTTTAGGTTCGAATATTCACTGAAAATGAAAGTTCATGCAAACTTCCTAATGTGGCAAAACTGGCGGCCCAGACTGTGGCAATGTGGCAGATTTAATTTTTTTTTTTTTTGACCCAGCCAAAAGTGCCGTTGTTTTGATATTTTCGGTTATTTAGGTGCCAGTTACGAGGGATTTTACTGCATATAAAGTAGTAGTTTGTCTATTCTAGCTTAAACAACTGAAAAATACCTGAAAGAAACCCTCAAGAACAAAACAGTTACCTAAGGCAACTGTAATGAATGTTTCAAAAATACATAAAAATCAAGAAATAAAAATTATTATATTAGTGCCCACGTGCATCAACGTCGGTTAGTGTAACCACCACTTAAAATTGTCACCTAACCTCTGGTTAAGCATTTTTACAGTGGATCGACCTCGGTTATGACTTAAATAGGAGGTTAACCACAGTAATCTATAACCGGCCATTTTCGAGCGGTTAAAGGAGATAACCAGTGATTAGTAGAGCAAGTAAAGCAAAATGGCGGCCAGAGCCACAGATGTTTACTTCGAAGACGATTATTATTGTACAGTACTTGAATTACTTGGATAGAGCGTGGGCGTGAAGTTTCTTTAGTGGAAAGAGAGAATCTTTACGAGGACTTAGGTGACAGAAAATTTCAGGAGGGATTTTGTTCATCAAAATCTACAAATGGCTCACTTGCAATAACTCAAAAACAGTCATATGTCTTCTGTTGATCAGCTCCTTACGTTAAGATTCTATGTAACTGTTATTTTCTGTATTTTAAGAGGGAATACTTGAATATCTCTTTCTCTGTCACTGGCTGAACAAAGAGAGGTTATGAATGGATCTTAGGATAATGAACAGTAACCTGGTGTAAATGGGATCTTGGGTCGTACACACATTTCTACTAATCTTCTGCATCCTTTTCCTTTATGGATATTCCTTCTTTATTATATAATATATTTAAATATATTAAGTAAGTCTATCGATACTTAACCTCACATTGGGATATAATCATTTTTGCATTCAATTTTCTATTTTGTACGATTTTAACCTAACAGCAATGAAAAACAAAGAAATGCAACTCGCAAATATAACAGCGCCCAAAGGCAAACAAATGCAACGCGAAAATGTAGGACATGTTCACTTCGATGTAGAACGGAGTGAGCGCAGTCGTTTTTAGATGTTGATTATTGTCTTTGCTGTGGTATGAATGCTTTCCTTTAGTCATTTTGTAGAAACAGTGTACCATCATAGACTTTGCTCTGGTTAAATGAAGTGTCAGCTAACTATGTTTAAGTAATCGGTGATTATGAATGGTGCACAGAAATTACATTTTAACCACGGTTACTGTTTAACCGTCATTTCGTAATCTATGATTACTGCGTTTTTAACCGATGTTGATGCACTTCGCCATAGGTCACTAAAGCAAAAATAATGAAGAGGGGGTGAAAATATCAGATCTGTGAACTCAGCCAAAGAAGATATAGTTCATAATTAGTGTTGTGAGATTTAATCGATTAATTGATCAATTTCTATTGTAAGATTAATCGATAAAAAATATTTAATCGAATAATCGAGGTGATTAAAATTAATCTGTTGTACTTGATATTAATTATTATTATGTTAACGCAAACTCAGAGTAAAAATTCCGACAATATTCGTCTCTCAGAAATTGCTTACTTCAAACACGATAATGCCATTATTCTGTAAAAAGCAGGTTGCATAGGACAAATCTTTGTACAAACATTTCAGAAAGAGATTAAGATATGAGGACAGTGACCTGGTCTACCCCTATTGAAAGTTGAAACACAATGCGAAATCCTTATTAAGTGTGCCTGGTCATCTTCCTAGCATATGAAATACCGTACATACTTTTCTGGAATTCGTCCCCTCATCCCTTAGCCATGGCTACACTGTATGCGTTCTGTTGCAGTTTTTAGATGAAGTTTGTGTGTTTAGTTTGCTAAAGAAAAAAATCAGATTTGTGTGATCTGTGAAAAAAATGAAAACTCCGTTACATTATAGGTCTATGAGAATTTGAGAAGTAAACTCGGTGAAATGTTTGGATTTAAACTGAACGATCATGGAGAAGTGCTTGAAAGAAAAAAAAAATTTTCGTGTTTAAGTGATGCAGGAAACATTGTTACTAAACGTAGAGCAGCACTTAATTAGGAGCATGTGAATGCACTCCATGTTTAAAATAATGGATGAAGCAGTATTAACTAGGTGCCATTGAAATTAACTAGACGAGTCTTCATTTTTTTTTTTAATTTGTGTTTGTCTCAAAAATCCCTAGAGAATTGACACAATAAATTATAACTACATAATAAATATGTTGGTAATTAACTAAAATAGTATTTTTTGTGTGTGTGTATATATATATATATATATATATATATATATATATATATATATATATATAATATATAATATATACTTATGCTTATCACCAAACACAAATTAAATTTAACAATAATACATCAATTAATCGATTAAATATTTTGATCAATCGACAGCACTACTCAATCCAATGTTAGGATTTTAAGCACAGTTCAATTTTTTTTAATAAAATTGATATCTAGTGTGAATAAAAACAAAATTAATACAACTCAGTAAGACACTGCAGACAATATGGCAAATACGTCTGTTATATTGGCTACAAGATGTAGGTAAATGACACCATATTTCCAGAGGTATAGAGCCAACTGCCATAAGTACAGAACACCACAGGTAACACCAAACATCCGTAATAAATTGGATTAACAATTACACATGAAAAATCAAGGAGTTATGTACAAAAGCCACACCTAATTATGAAAATCTTTTTTCTTTTGTTATCAAAGGGATTGCAACACTGGAAAGAAATGAACCATGCTTATATTAAACTCTGTATCTTGTACTGTATCAAAATGAAATGCAAATAATTTAAGTGGTATAGTGAGTATATGTTTAAACCTATGTGCCAAGAGTAGCTCGATATAAGGAACTCAACTGAAGAGAATATGTTCATATAATGATGAAGCGGTAACTGCAAAATCAATTCTTTAGATAACAATACTTTAACTAGAGAGATTATTCAGATAATGAAATGGTGACAATGAAACAGTCATAAAAGGTTTTCTTCACATATTCATTTCATCACTTCCCCATAATTCACAAATAATCATCCTTATAAGTGGCAGAGTAACAGCAAGAAATACTTCAGCATATCGTCTTCCCCAGAAGATCAAATTAATAAAATCCCAATGGCAAAAATTCCACGCAGCAAGAAATCATGCTAATCCTTCAAAATTGATGTCAGCATCTGAGTAATTCAATCATGACAGCATAAAAAGCAGACAAAAATAGTGTGCTCGAAAAGATTAAAGGTATTTTGACAAAAAATTAATATTGTTGATTCGTGTCAAATTAGTAAAAAAAAAAAATCCCCACACTATTGTTGTGAAAGAATATCTAAATCAAACTTTTCCAAAAAGGTAGCGAAAACTGTCCCATGAATATGGGTTCAACATGTCTCTGATATGACACTACATATATTTACTTTAAGCTTCATAGAGTCTTGGAAGTACAAAACAAAAATCCATGGTGTTAATCTCAAGCATCAAATACAAGATAGGAAACAATGTTGCAAAATGTTTCCAGAGAAAATTATGAATTGAAGTACACATGTTTTAGGATGGCAGATGGACACATTGCAAGATACTTACAATATAATGTGAGAACATTGCAAGAAAAGAAATATATGTCGCAACCTTTAAATTATTTCAATTTCTTTATCAAAAAGGATAGAAATTTTTGGACCACTCTATATTTTATATAATATTCATCTATATTTCAAATGTTATTTTAAGTGATCGTTTCATTTAATTTAGTATATTCCCTGTTGTTGTTGTTATTATTATTATTATTAGTATTAATTATTAGTATTATCATTAATTGTATTTTTAATTAATAAGTTTATTATTGTCATTATTGAGTGTAATTAGTTACCACTGCCACCGGGTATATACCCATTGCAGTGTGAATAAATACATACATACATACATATTAAACCAGTACGCTCGCTCTAAACAAGACTGAAGAGGTACTGCAATTACAATTTAAGTCAAATGACAACTATCAATTAACCAATTGTTTGGTTTGCTTCTGCTCTGAATTCTCTATTTATGATTAAATTTCATTAATACAGAGGAAAACAGTTCCCCTGACTTAATACACATTAAAACTGTCTTTATAAATTTTCAGCAGCACATACCTTTAATCCTAACAATTTGTGACATATTTATATTTCTGATTATTTGGTATGTTATTTAAGGGTGACGAACACCTTTAAGTACTGAAACATTGGTTAAAATCAGTATTTTTTTTCTTCTCAGCATTGAATAAATCTGTAACCTTGAAATTTTAAATATTCAATTTATACTGCTTTTGCAATTGTATACTATTTTCAGATTTAGTAAAATTATTACCATTACAGGTTATTAGAAATACAAAATGGCACCAATAACTTTTGTTTGTTCAAATGGTTTCCTTGATAATTCAAACAATTTTTAAGATATTGCAGTGAAATTTTTTGTGTATTTATATTTCATATTTATGAACTACTAGTTTAACACTAACATACAACTTACAAATGGCTTTTAAGGAACCCGGAGGTTCATTGCCGCCCTCACATAAGTACATCATCGGTCCCTATCCTGTGCAAGATTAATCCACTCTCTATCATCATATCCCACCTCCCTCAAATCCATTTTAATATTATCCTCCTATCTACGTCTCGCCTCCCCAAAGGTCTTTTTCCCTCCAGCCTCCCAACTAACACTCTATATGCATTTCTGGATTCGTCCATACATGCCACATGCCCTGCCCACCTCAAATGTCTGGATTCAATGTTCCTAATTATGTCAGGTGAAGAACACAATGCATGCAGTTCTGCGTTGTGTATTTTCCTAAGAACCTTAGTCTCATACACCCTTAACCTCTGTTCCTTTCTCAAAGTGAGAGTCCAAGTTTCACAACCATAAAGAACTACCAATAATATAACTGTTTTATAAATTCTAACTTTCAGATTTTTTGACAGCAGATTAGACGACAAAAGCTTCTTAACCGAATAATAACAGGCATTTCCCATATTTATTCTGTGTTTAATTTTCTCCCAAGTGTCATTTATATTTGTTACTGTTGCTCCAAGATATTTGAATTTTTCCACGTCTTCAAAGGATAAATCTCCAATTTTTATATTTTCATTTCGTACAATATTCTGGTAACGAGACATAATCATCATATACTTTGTCTTTTCGGGGTTTAGCCTACTTGCAAACCTATCGCTTTACTTGCCTCAAGTAAGGTTTAACACTTATAGTTCCCCCCCGGTTGTACGGAGAAGGGACCCGAAGGCTTACACTGCAGTCTGAGGCTTATTGTGCTTACCACTCCTATTCTGTGAATGATTGGTTAGCTGAACAGTCAAGTTCTTGTACAAGTATAGCACTCCGCACCATCAACTGAACCTGGGCAATGGTGTGGATGATGATGATATGTGAATTAATGATGTCAAAATGAGTCTGAGATCCAACGCCGAAAGTTACCCAGCAATTCTGCTTCGATTGATTAAGGGAAAACCCTGGAAAAAATCCCAACCAGGATTCGAACCCAGGCCTGCTTTTTCACTGTCAGATGCGCTGACTGTTACTCCACAGCGATGGACTATAGTTTATTTAAATTTGACCTAATAAAATTAAAAAAATAAATTGACTTTAAAATACAAATAAAAAAAAAATATTTCTACTCACGATATTTCAAAGATTTTCTATGTCGTGTTGTTCATATAACATTGAAGAATAAACAGAAAAACGAGTCAATTAGAAATATTGATGTTTGTGAAAATTATCAGGGAAATGGCATTTCAGTGCACAAAATGCAGCTGCCATTTTGAATTGCTAATTACCCGT
This sequence comes from Periplaneta americana, assembly GCF_040183065.1. NCBI lineage: Eukaryota > Metazoa > Arthropoda > Insecta > Blattodea > Blattidae > Periplaneta > Periplaneta americana. The sequence goes on from NC_091124.1 coordinate 165,770,449, forward strand.
AATGGTAACAGTATACTAAATCGTAAATTGAGTATATAAAATTTCAATGTTACAAATGTATTCATTGCTGAGAAAAAATATTGAATTTCACCAATTTTTCAGTACTTAAATTTCCTGTGGCTCCAATGTAAAAAATTACAGTTAAAATACAATTCATCTACAGGAACATTATGTACTTCATTTATAAAAAAGGAAAACTATAACTTTACACTGAACAAAGCGAAATTAATAAATATATATGTACAAATAAGAAATAGTTCGAATAATATGTTTATAAAATTCATTAGTTTTATGGGTGCACAGTTAACACATGAATGCTTTCCATTAATTGCATGAAGAAAATTACCGACCTTAATAACGGAATGGAAATAAAAAGAGTTGGATACTAGACTTCGGCAGCAACAGTCATATTTTAAAAATGCGTTACGTATTTCATTCAAACCTTAAAGTAAAAGTTAATCTGTTTCCATTTTCACAGTCCATGTACTAAATAGTTATAAGCAAGCACAAACCATACATTTGCGAATTTGGGAAACAAAAACAGTATGTGGACACACACAACCACCAAGTAAATAAGTGCAGTAAATATAACAATGCTGAAAAAGGTGAACCTATTCTCTGATCTCCAGTTAACTGCAGATAGTAAAAGATAAAAGACAATACATGATATTCAGACATAATTTGGAAAATGATCACCACAAAATAAATAACAATATACAAAAATTACATTCTTGAATATAAATGAACATTAACCATTTCAATGGGCATAAATTCAAGAAAAAAATGTTGTACAATTGAGAGTAAAAAAAAAAGTATCACTATTTCAGTCAATTCCACTGACATAGATATCATTATCAATTGTACCAAATTTACACAATTCCAAACCTTTCATGTACAAGGTGTCCCAAAAGTATCCATATATAGGAAATGTAAGTTCAAAATAAAAATGTCACATAGTGTGCTCAATGTGGCCAACCCGCTCTCCAGATCTCACACCCCTTGATTTTTACTTCTGGGGTCATCTTAAGTCGTAGGTCTACCAGGAGTAAACCTGGAATCTCAACATCTGAAAGGTGTCAGGAGAAAACAGGGAATGTCACAATACAGCATTATCGAGAAAAACAAGTTTTAATACCCGAACATTTCTGGTTTTTAACCAGTGTATACCATATGTCCAATGTTACCTTACAGGAACATTTCCACTTTAATTTATTTATTTATTTTTGTGATTGGGCAGTTCTGTGGCCCCAGTTGCCACCTATAGAATTCGCTGTATATCATAAAATCGCTAAAAAAAAAATGACACTTCTTAATTTCCCCCAACACCCTTCATCTGCAGGCTCTTATTGTCGATGCCTGTCATGTGACGGACATATTGCAGCTTTTGCATTGGAACAAGTTGGAACACATTCACCGACCTGTGCCTGACTCTCGAAAGCCATTATATTGAGCACATTATGTAACATTTCTATTTTGAACTGATATTCCCTATGTATGTAAACTTTTGGGACACTCTGTATAACATGCTCCCTAGTGTTTTGAGGATACATTGGATCAATGAGATTTATCAACTTTACCTCATAAAAATGGTAATGATAATAATCACAAGCCCGGGAGATCAAATATTAAATGATACCATACAACTGTGATGCCATAAATAAAGGACGAAATATCAACTAACACCATCTTCACCTGCAACTCCCTGAGTAGACATGCGAGATATGTACACCCCTTACTGCATCGGCTGTAATTCACTCTGCTGCATTAGAAGCTCATCTTGGAGTAGTCGCTTGTTGTAATTGTCCAGAGTCTGTTTTATTGTCGTCTCGGAGTATCGGCAGAGCTCAGCACCACACGTACAGGTGAAAGATTTGCATTTGATGATCCAGAACTTCTCTCCATAGTCAAAACTGGGGATAAGAACCAACTTCTAAGTGCTTGTTGTACAGACACTACAAAGCATGCAGTTATCTCACTCTCCATCATAGGTTAATGCTTTTAAAATTCTTTCAGAATACAGGTCTTCTCCTCTTTACAACCTTCGAAGGTAAGTCATGCAAACAGTTACTAATTTCTTTCATTATGTGTGGCATGTATGCCTTAAATATTCACACTTGAGCCTACAACGAACAAAATTTAAACACAACTATACAAACTCCTTTAGTATTCAGTAACATAATAGTACATTATGCAACGAGCCTATAATGATAGTAATTAAGATGCGAGGATGTTTATGAAACGAGCACAAGCGAGTTTCATAATTTTCATACGAGCGTCTTAATTATCATTATAGGCAAGTTTCATACGACTTTTTATGCTCGACCATATTTCTAATTTGAAATTATTCATAAGTATTCATGTTATTCTTATGTGACTGGGAAGCGAACTGACTTTGTGCAATCTCGTAAATTGTGAGATGTGTGCAGACGCGAAAGTATTGATTTTTCCAGGCAACGAATGTCGACGACCTTGATATAATCTAGAGAGTAAGATAAACGTTAAACTTGATATAACCTTGAAATTGAATTCGGCATTGAAAAACGAGATGACAAATTGAATTTATTTGAATATTATTTACAATTAACGCTAATTATTATGGTAACAGAACATAACCTTCTGCAACAGTATTGGATTTCCAGCCTGCGTGACGTTTTGCTAGTTGTCTTTCGATTGCATATCCGAGAATAATCGAAAACCTGAACTTTAATGAATAGGTGTACTTTAATGACATGCATTAAAGGATTGCTACCAGATGTATAATTACTACATTTCGGCATGATCGAGCATAAAGAATTTTAATTATTGTTCAGAGCACACTACTGAGATATCAGCTAACAGCCCCAAATTTCTGTAAGATCTAGATGCAATACTACAAGCCTCTTGATATTCAAAGGTAAGTGAAAAACAATAAGCTGTGCACAATAACTAAATTGATTGCAGTGCATATGAAGCTAAACATAGGCAGTAGGTACCAATAATAATTGTTATTTAGTCAACTGTTCGAAGACAGATTTGAACCCATAAGTGACACCAATAAGGCATCACTCATGAGGCAACTAAGCCAGGAGATGAGGTAGGGTTGCCAGTTCCTTTCCCCCTCCATTGCATACATCGCTGATTAGTTACATATTACACTAATCAGTCTTCAGATGTAGAGAGAATATCATCGAAATGATAGCCGTCCAAATCTTGGATTTAAAATATCAGCATCCTAATCAATTCAAATGAACAAAAAGAAAATTAAATTAATGTTAAAAAAATGCATAATGAAATTTTAAAAAAGAATATTCTGCGACAAGATGTGGTGGCTATCAAAACGATAAAAATGTATTGAAAATAAATAATATACATTGAATATTATAAAGATGAATAGAGATGGTGAATGATGATGTTCAGTGAAGATTTTAAAATGGTTGATGCAATTGGCTGAAGAGTCTTATCAGGAACCTTTAATTTTCTGAGGATCTCCAATGTAAATTTGGGAATTGTTCCTCGCGCACCAAACAATTGTTCTTCTTCTGACACATATCGTCAAATGGATGTACTGCCTGATGATAGAGGTATATATCAGCCAGAGCTTCAATCGGAAGGAGATAATAATAATAATAATAATAATAATAATAATAATAATAATAATAATAGGACTAATGATGATATGAAGAATTGTCTGCAATGTATTGAACATATCAAATTATCTAAAATGAACCACGGCAGATGGCCTCTGAAGTCTTGAAACTTTGGATGAAGAAACTCGAAGAAAAGGTGGTGGTGGTGGTGGTGGTGGTGGTGGTGGTGGTGGTGGTGGTGGTGGTGGTGGTGGTGGTGGTAGTAGTCCTACAGAACTGACAAACATTTTAAGTGGCCAAATGAAATTAAAAATTTATGGTACGGAGAGACTCCTCCACTAGAAAAAATGCTCTGGAACATGAGCTGCTGCCAGGAAGTCAAAAGGAAGATAGCAATGGCCAAGGAAGCTTTCAATAGAAAAAGGAGCATCTTCTGCGGATCTCTGGCAAAAGAACAAAGGAAGAGACTTGTGAAGTGCTTTGTGTGGACTGTGGTATTGTATGGTACAGAAACATGGACATTATAACAAAGTGAAGAGAAGTAACTAGAAGCATTTGAAATGTGGATATGGAGAAGAACAGAATGTGTGAAATGGACAGACAGAATAAGAAATGAAGCTGTGTTGGAAAGAGTGAGTGAAGAAAGAATAATGCCTGAAACTGATTAGGAACAGCAAAAGGAATTGGGTGAGTCACTGGCTAAGAAAAAACTGCCTACTGAAGGATCCACTGGAAGGAGCCAATGAATGGGAGAAAAATATATCAGATGATAGACAACATTACGATATATGGATCTCTGCAAAGACTAAGAGAAAGACGAAAAAGAGGATAGATTGGAGAATGCTGGGTTTGCAGTGAAAGACCTGCCCTTGGGCAGAAAATTACACACTTATTATTATTATTATTATTATTATTATTATTATTATTATTATTATTATTATTGCTGCTGCTATTATTGTTGTTATAGCAAGCAATCTTGTTTTATACATATATCAAATTGTATTCATCACTGAAATGTGGGGACAAACTGGTTCAATACAGTTCGATTTCAACAAAAATTTTTATGTAGTTCCGCATAATATCTCGCTTCATAAGCTGAGAAACATCAATGCAAGTTACGTAAACTGGTTTAAAATTATGTGACAATCCTGTGTATAACTGTTTAACAAACTTTCCTGCTCATTTAACTTAGACTGTGGGGTACTACAGGGCTTAACTTTAGGCGCTCTCCTTTTTATAATTTTCATAGATAATATCTGTTCAAGAATAAGCTCTGACTGTTGATCATTCCCTCAAGATTTAAAAATTTTTCATAAAATTAAAAATACAACACGGATGTAGTCACAAAATGACCTGAAAACAATGTTTTGGAAATTAAAATAAATATTTGAATAAATAACAAATTATTATTATTATTATTATTATTATTATTAAGTAAACTGTATGAAGGCAGGTTTGAACCTCACAAGTAAAACCAATAAGGCAGCACTCATGAGGCAACTAAGCCAGGAGATAATGGGGTAGAGTGGCCAGTTCCTTTTCGTATCCATTGCATAAATCTCTGACTAGTAACATTTCACTAATCAGACTTCAGATGTATACAAACAATTACTGTTCTCCCTCTGGCACATACTGTCAAGTGAGATCTACTGCCCGGTAATAGATGTAAAGGTAAAGGTATCCCTGTCACACGCCATGAAGGCACTTGGGGGGGCATGGAGGTAGAGCCCCATGCTTTCCATGACCTCGACACTAGAATGAGGTGGTGTGGTCAGCACCACACTCTGATCGTCTTTTACTCCCGGGAAAGACCCGGTATTGAATTTTATAGGAGGTTGAGTGAACCTCAGAGTCATTCTGCAAGTTTGGCAACGAGAAAAATCCCATCACCACTTCGGATCGAACTCCGGTAATAGATGTACAGACACAAAATTAAAATTTAAAGCAAGTCTTGACGGGAGTCCACCTATACGTAGGCAACAATTTCGTACAACTTTCCAAAAGTAACATATATACAGAGGCTCTTGTTTACTGCACACGTGCAGTGTTGTCAGCGATATGCATACTGTACAATAAGGGAGCTCCAAATTTTATTTCCGTATCTGTACATATCAGGCAGAACCTCAATCAGAGGTTATTATTATTATTATTATTATTGTTATTATTATTATTATTATTATTATTATTATTATTATTATTATTATTCTCTATTTGGCCTGTTATCAACCACATTATTTCAACTGATTTGCTTGAACCCTTTTCCAATATTCTCGCATTTGTGCTCTATGCATTTCTTTTCTTTCTTCAGTCCAGATGCTGCCTATTTTCAGTTTAGGTTTATCCTAAAAGCTTCGAAATCCTCTAAGTTTCTTCTTAAGAGGTTCATGCTCCTGGAAGTCTTCCTGAGTAATCCCCATTTCTTGTATTATTATTATTATTATTATTATTATTATTATTATTATTTTAGATTAAAAGTTTATTCATATTACTGTCTTTAATACATAATGGTAACTTACTTACAAATGGACTTTAAGGAACCCGCAGATTCATTGTCGCCCTCACATAAGGCTGCATCTGTCCCTATCCTGTGCAAGATTAATGCAGTCTCTATCATCATATCCCACCTCCCTCAAATCTATTTTAATATTATCCTCCCATCTACGTCTCGGCCTCCTCAAAGGTCATTTCCCTCTGGTCTCCTGACACTCTATATGCATTTCTGGATTTGCCCATTCGTGCTACATGTCCTGCCCATCTCAAACGTCTGGATTCAATGTTCCTAATTATGTCAGGTGAAAAATACAATGCATGCAGTTCTGTGTTGTATAACTTTCTCCATTCTCCTGTAATTTCATCCCTTATAATCTCAAATATTTTCCTAAGAACCTTATTCTCAAACACCCTTAATCTCTATTCCTCTCTCAAAGTGAGAGTCCAAGTTTCACAACCATAAAGAACAAACGGTAATATAACTGTTTTATAAATTCTAACTTTCAGATTTTTTGACAGCAGACTAGATGACAAAAGCTTCACATAATGGTAACACAATTTTTAATTCATGGACTATACTTTTATATTTCTGAAAATGGTTAGTGAGAGAGTTAAAACATTTTTCTTTCTATTATTTTTCTATTCAGCTGGCATTATATCGAGTTTCAATGCTGCTTCGTAAGAAAGCACCATTTAATGCATTTTATTACAATTTGATATTTTGAGGTTATATAACGCAGGATATAAATGGCCGAATGTTTTTAAGACACGTAGAGAGATCGTCTTTCTACATTCACCATATAATATGGAACAGAGAGTAGTTTTACTTATATGTAAGATAATTTTGCTTCTCATATAGAATAACAAAATCAAATCATGATTTATTAGCATCAAAAAATGCATTACCTTATTCCATTAAATTTGAATGTTTATTTCCCAACAGAAGGTATTTCTAATCTGAACATTTCACCTCAAGTGTGTCTCTATGAGTGCAGAGCCATAACTGTAAATCATTGTCATCACAAACATTGTCCACCATGCTCTGTGGAGTTGGACTCACATTGTATCTGAATGACCTTTCTTATGATTAATAAAGAAATTAAATGACTGCAAGGAAAACTGAAGTGTCTCTTCCAAGCATAGTCCTTTTCCAGTACAAATTCCACTTGGATTCACCACAATTTTAACTCAGCCTTCCGGTAAGGAAAATGCAAGCTAATGAGCTATGGTAGACTACATGTATCAGCACAAATTAAATTCTATACAAAACTACTGTAATACCAATAAGTAGAATGATTTAGATATCTTCAAGTTTTCTTTCCTCCTTTCTAACTATTTCACTTTCACTTTCACAATTTAGGAAGCTTATATTATAACATTAGCTAAGTTTATCTTCATATCATAATGTAAATCTTCCTTTTAGTCTATTTTCTTTAGCAAATTAATTACACCCTGCCATTTTAAAAGTTAAAACAACATATTATAAATTACTATAAGTTAACTTATTAATAAATAAACACAAACATTCATGAACATATAAAATGTAGGTAAATAAAAAAAATGGGTATGGGGAAATTATTTCACAACACCAATTCCTTCCTTTCGTATTTTAATCAAGTTGGTATGATTCACAGTCACAGAATTTTTAAATGTTTCTATTTTAAATGGTCATCTTTACAAAATTTAAAAAAAAAAAAAAAAAAAAAAAAAAAAAATCGACGTAATGAATACTATAAACCTGATAAAAACGATGTTGACTTCTATCAAAAGTATAAAGCTACTTTATAAGAATTAATGAATAATCAAAAGCCTAAAGCTTCCTGCAGTATTATTTATATATTCAAACATTAAAACCAAAAGTACCGTAAAGTGGGGTGACTTTGAACGCTGAGGTGACTTTCAACAGTAATTTAGCTCCTTTCTAAATTAAATTCTGTACCCAATTGCGAAAAAAACTGTTTAAGTTGTCAATAAATTAGTTCAGTTTTTTCGAAATAGGGTACAGCATTTAATTTAGAAGGGCGCTAAATTACTGTTCAAAGTCACCCCACTTTACGGTATTTTACACACAGATTCTCTCTTTAAAAACTATTTTATTTGTTGATGAATAGACTCCCAAAACCTACTAAATCACAAATCCAGAGGGCAGCAAGATGTCAGACACAAATTCTCTTGAAGATGGGAACAAGTCAAAAGATCTAAATCCATGAAATAGAGAAGATTGATTATTTTGATATACTTTTTCATTTACAAACAGTTCATCAAATATTTTTTCTGAAGCATGTTCACAATTCCATGGATATGAAAATTTTATGCTAAAAAATTACTGATAAGAACTTTTAAAAATTTCCCTACATTCAAAATTATTTTGCTAACATAACTATCCAATAAGTCTAATACATCAGTAAAAAACTGAATTTATCTAAACACAATAGTATATATACGAAACATGTAAACAATATCTTTTGCGTAACTTTTCGATAAATTTCAATCTCTCTCTCCCTCTCTCTTGTGCGTGTGTGTTGGTAGAAGGTTCTTTTCTTTGAACTTATAATAAAAAAGTAAATAGATAACAAAATGTCGCAGATGAAGCTTGAAAAATACCCATACATTTAAATTCAATTTTTTTAAATGTTAAGTTACTACTGTAACAAAAACAGTAATTAACATAATTTATGTAAAATCACTAAGTGAAATAATAAGCAAAGCAAACACGCACTATCAAGTTTATCCACCATCAAATCTAAAGCGACTAAGCAAGCATTAAGTTAATTTTCCATAACCTTAAATAAATAGGAGCAAAAGTGCAATACGAAATATGACATGCATTGTAAAAATTTGGATAATGAACAAGTTTTAAAAACATCAATCCAAAATATTTATTTAACATTTACAGAATATTATAATGAATTTATAAAATAGCAACCACTAAGACACCTTTATAGACACCCAAACAACCATATAATTACAATTAAAAACAAATGGGGCTGGACAGGTATCCGACAAGGTCAAGCATGCTCACTATGAGTTATCTATTAAATTTTCTTCCACATTCCTTATGAATACAATATTTTTTAAGTAAAAATGTGTTCATCTGAGGGTATAATATTAACAACTGTTATGCAATACACCACAATCCCGCAACGTTTAACACAAGTTGTAGAAACAACAGTAATATGAAACAAAAGTCAGGCACCATGCAATTTTAGATTTTTCAAATTACGAAAGCTTGTAGCAATGCTTTTGAAGTGTTCGTGACAGCAGTAACTTTATTGTAGAAACAAGTCATAAATATAGTATAACGCTACAATAACTTCTAAGTTCAGAAATAATTTATAAAAAGTTTTAACTTAATATTAGTGGTAACACATACAGAAAGTTAGGTAGGATTTGAATCCGTCTCACAAGGACATTACCTAAAGTGTACAATCCGATTTTGACGAAACTCTCATGAGAGAGTAGTTTCAAAATTATGAACGACACCTATATTATCGGCAGTCATTACTGTTTTTAGAAACAATTTAGAAATTTCGATGAAAACTAGTGAAAATCCAGGAACATGAGAAAATGTTTCATTAAGTTATCAGGCTACATAATATTCGCAATAATGATAAATGATAAAAAAAAGTGAGTTAAACATAATACAACACATACATTATAAACAGAGGACTTGTGGATTTTATATAGAGTCTCAGTAGTGACCCTCTTTGTGGATTTCTGGTTGTCCATACGGTCTACAGAAAATTAATTCTCATGGAATATTATCCGAAGTAATGAAGGGGATGAACTGGACGGTTAATCGAAAAAATCGTATAATCCGTACCATAAAATATTTTCGTAAATTAAGTGAATAAGAGCTGAAGTTTCGTAATTTCCTCCGTGGTCTTATGTTTAACACGCTAGGTAGTGCATCAGAAGTTCACTAATTTAAGTTCGGTTTTCAACAACGTGCTTTTAAGGGGCAAGGAAACTCCTTGTAATGGCTGTCAGCGGAAAGATAGGAATAGTAGACCTAGAGGTCTCATGTTGTAGATTTACATGCTCTATACACTTTATCCTTGATTTTTATTAAATCGCGCACAGTTGTAATATCATCTCGTATTCTGATGCGAGATGAGCCACAGTTTCTCTTTCCCAAAATCACTCAATTATTTGCATTTTTTCTATACTTATCACAAAACGTTTTCTTTTGACACTCGTGGAATACATTTTATATAGAAGTTGTACAGTACGGCACTCGAACAGTAGACCAAACTGGATAAGTGTTGAGGCTTATAATATAATAACACTCTCTAGAAAAAAATAGGTCTACATACTAATGTAACGTACAGTGGTACTTCATATGTTTCTGTAGCAAATACAGTGCTCAATCTAATGAATGAATGGTTCCATGCAAATAAACTAGCACTTAATGTTGATAAAACCAGTGCAGTCAAATTTAGTACACACAATAGTGCTCAGGTTTCCTACAGTATTCGATTAAATGGAACTCATCTCAAAGAATCTATAAGCACAAAGTTTCTTGGTTTAGAATTGGATAATCACTTGAACTGGAAAACGCATATAGAATGTATTACTCGTAAATTGAGCTCTGCCTGTTATGCATTAAGATCCTTATCTACTATTGGTGATATAAACTTACTTAAAATGTCATACTTTGCATATTTTCACTCTGTAATGAAATATGGATTAATATTCTGGGGTAACTCGTCTGAAGCTAAACACGTTTTTGTTTTACAAAAGAAAGCTATAAGAATAATGGCCGGTGTGCATAAAAGGACCTCATGTAAAAATATTTTCCGGAACTTAGAAATCTTGACTTTACCTTGTGAATACATTCTTTCCCTAATGATGCTGTATATTAAGAACCAAGATAAATTCAGTACTAATCAAGACATTCATCATTTTAATACAAGACATAAATCAGATCTTCATCTACCCTCTGTTAGTCTAAGCTGTTTTAAGAAAGGAGTTCGCTATTCATGTATAACAGTCTTCAATGCACTGCCTAATTATCTTAAAGATTTGAAGAACAACGAGAAAAGGTTCAGAAAAGAATTAACCAAATTTCTACATACTCATACCTTCTACACAATTGATGAATTGTTTATGCTTGTGAATTGAATTATTCTACTCAAATGACATGTACAATTTTATATAGCTCAACTAAAATATGTTTTTATAGTGACTTAATCTGTTTACTATGTATTGTATTTTTTGTTTAGCATAACTGATGAATTGTATGTACTGTAAATTGAATAGTATACTGTATAGGTCAACTGATGAATTGTTTAAGCTTATAAATTGAAATAATCTACTTCATATGAATTGTATAACTTAACGAAAATACTAATTTGATTGTATATGTTTGTATAGTTTGGCTGATGAATTGTATATGTTCTTAAAATGATTACTAGTCTGTGTAGCTCTACTGATGAATTGTATATAGACCTACTGTAAATTGAATGGTAATATGTATAGCTCAACTGATGAATTGTTTATGATTATAAATTGAATTAATCTACTTGATATTAATTGCACAAATTTGTATAGCTTAATGAAAGTATGCTACTTTGTATTGTATATATTTGTATAGATTTGGCCGATGAATTGTATATGCTTTAAATTGAATAGTAATCTATATAGCTCTACTGATAAATTGTTTGTGTTTGTAATTTGAAGTAGTTTGCATGATATGCATTATCAATTTCTGTATATCACAACTGGTTGAATTGTTTATGCCTTAAATTTAATTAAATTGTTTTGTATTATAATATAGCTCAACTTATGAATGATCGTTTGCGTTTGTAAATTTAATAATCTGATTGGCTATGTATTGTATACTTTTAGTAGAGCCATCGATGTAGCTCAGTCGACAGACTCGCTGGGCTGCTGATCCGGAGCTGCGTTCGGGCTTGGGTTGGATCCCCCTTTGGACTTTGGTTTCTTCGGAGGTTTTCCCCAGCCGTGGGACTCAAGCCGGATGGTCTATGGCGAGTCCTTGGCATCAACCCCTTTGATTTGATTACCTGGTTGGGTTTTTCCGAGGTTTCCCCCACCGAAAAGGCAAATGCCGGGTAATATTTTGGCGAATCCTCGGACCTCATCTCATCTCACTACATCTCGCCAAAATGTAAAAAAAATGTAAAAAAAATTGTACAAAATTGTAAAAATTGTAGAAAATTACTAAATTGTAAAACTATAAAAATTTGTAAAAATTGTAATTGTAATATTGTAAAATGTTGACATGTTCCACATCTTAAAGCTTCATTGCTCATGTAAGATCTATGGAATAAAATAAATGAATGAATGAATGAAAAGAGGAAGATAGTCGGATAATCCGTCAGTCGGTTAATAAGGTGTACTTAATTTCATGAAGACATTTGGATGCTTGATTAATGTGATTCTTCTCCTTTCCATTTTCCTTACTAGGGTCATTATTCAATTTTCGGTAAGAATTAGGTTAAAAAAAATAGTGGCATTACCTTTATCTGCCAGGACATTTATCTTTAAGAGGGAACATTTTTCAGAACTGGATGTTATTTCTGGGCACTTAATTTTTTTTTTAATTTCAACAATTTCTACAGCTGTCTCTTAACGTCCAATTAGTAACACAAAATAATAACACTAGTCAGCTATGGTTACAACTGCATTGGCCATGTTTTTTTTTTTTTTTAGTGAGTTATTTTACGACACTGTATCAACATCTCAGGTTATTTAGTGTCTGAATGAAGTGAAGGTGGTAATGCCGGTGAAATGAGTCTGAGGTCCAGCACCGAAAGTTACTCAGCATTTGCTCTTAATGGGTTGGACACACCATAAACAACAACTATACATGTTTATGTGACATAATTTTGTGAAACTAATAAAATCACAAATGCAATGGGTGATATTGACGTTTCTACTTGTTTGCTTGGTACAAAATTACCTAATGTGTTGTTTGAAACTGTTTCGTTATTATTAAATCATTTTTTCAGAAGGTACTGGATGATTATGTTGACAAAGGGACAGAATCTATGATAGACAATACAGGAAATATTATGAATATTAAGTACGTTGGCACCAACCATGATGTCTTATCATATTTTCTTTATTGATTAGAATCTTTAACAGTTTCAACTACCTCCCTACCCCTCACTCACATTCCATGGGTTTGTATTTGTGCTAAAAAACGCCAGAAATCTGAATTGTACACACGAGTATAAACAGAAACCAGTTTACAGTTTAGTTATTGGTAAATAATAAGTGATATACTGTACATTACATGTAAAGTCATAATGTTTCATTGAGGATGTATAAAATAAATTATTATTATTATTATTATTATTATTATTATTATTATTATTATTAACAATCCTGATCAATTTTGTTATACAGAGTAAACAATAAATATGGAACATTGCTAATAACTTCTTAAATTTTAATTTTACAAACAAAAGTTTTGTACAAAATCTGTTAGAGATAAGTCATACAATATGAAACCAGTGTTCGAAAAAAGTTAGTTATTCAGGCATACAGATTGTGACAGTAAACTTTGTTTTTTAAATGGCACCCTATATTAAAATTTGCATATTTCGAATCTCCATTAAATGTTAACAGATGCTCAAAATGAGAACCATTCACAGCCAAACAATGTCCCAGTCTATCACAAAAACAGTCCATTGTCTTTCTCACAGTTACATGCCTGATCTGTTCCATCCCATATCTAGGTACAATGGACTGTTTTCGTGATAGACTGGGACATTGGCTGTGAATGGTTCTCATTTTGAGCATCTGTTGTCAAGTTTGGTTAGTGATAGTGTTTTGTTTAGTTTTTTGGCCTACTCAACATGATTTTACAGACTTATTTGTCTCAAGTTTGAAGTCCACGAAACAAGTTTAATAAATAGTTAAAAGACATGAAACAGGTGGATGGGTAACATTTCTACAATTCATTCGTAAAATTTAATGAGATTCGGAATATGTAAATTTTTATATAGAGTGGTGCCATTTAAAAAAATAAAGTTTACTGTCACACCTTGCATGCCTGAATAACTTTTTATGCTCGACCATGCCGAAATGTAGTAATTATACACCTGATAGCAGCCCTTTAATGGACCTCATTAAAGTACACCTATTCATTAAAGTTCAGGTGTTCCACCAATCAGAAAATACCACTGTAGCAATATGAAAGCGCAAGTATCGATTATTCTCGGATATGCAATCGAAAGACAACTAGCATTGAGATTAGACAATATTAAACTCAATCGAAAAAAACAACACACAAATTAACATAAATTCACCGTCATCTTCCAGCCTTTCAGAAAGCACATTCCCGTAAATTCATTTCACCAATTGCTGGAAAAAATCAATATGGTCGAGCATAAAATGTCGTATGAAACTTGACTATAATGGTAATTAAGACGCTCGTATGAAAATTGAGGGGCTTAGAACAAAAAGCAGGTAAGTGACATTATTAAAAAAATGAGGTAAGTGCGTGTTGTGATACCCCAAAAGGATGTTTCTTTGGGATAAAATCAGGGAAGTGATCACACTGTGCAGTGCTGCTATATGGGCATCATTTCACCAAGCTAGTGTATAATATTCCATTGCATGTAGAACTTTAACTGCATTTTCCTCAAAACTAGGTTCCTGTCACTTACCTGCTTTTTGTTCTAAGCCCCTCAATTATGAAACTCGCTTGCGCTCGTTTCATAAACATACTCGCGTCTTAATTACTACCATTATAGGCTCGTTGCATAATGTACTATTCGAACACTGGTACCATATTTTGTATGGTTTATCTCCAACAGCTTTTGCACAAAACTTTTTTTGTAAAATTAAAATTTAAGAAGTTATTAGCAATATTCCGTACTTAATTGTTCACTCTGTATGTGACAAATACGTGAAGTGAAGCAGACATAGAATATATCAAACGTCGTGAAAAAGATCTACCAAGCTGCAAGATCTACACAGCCAATGAGTTAACGAGAAAAGAAATTTAATACCTTTTGAAACAGTGATGGTATGACAAAATTAATAAGAGTATGTAAGTGTCTGCTACTTTTGCTCTTGTGACATGAAGGGATATAACACAATACATAAAAAGGGCATTACTTACGGGCCAGGGCACACAATGGGGATTGCACCAAAAATGGGGTCGCGGTGCAAAGGTTGTCCATGCATAGGTTAATTAGAGCAGTGATGTATAGAACAAGGAGAATTTGAATTTTATTCAGCTTCCTCCAAGTGAAGGCTGCCTAGAAGACAAAGCTTACCAAAAAATTGTTGTTTTTTTTTTTTTTGAATAAATGGTAGGTACACAATTATAATGATAAAAAAAATGGAGAAGGAAAAGAAAAAGAAATAACACAATTATAAATAATTGAAGACGACTAAACAAAAGATCATTAATTCCAGAAAAAACATAAAATTTCCTAGTGTGGTATCTATTTGCTATCAAGTGATCACAGTCGTCTATTTAGCACTAGTTGCAAGACCCAACTTAAGTGAGCAGATCGCCATACGAAAGAGATCAATTTATTTACGTGTAGAGATGGTTTCTTAGGATTTTTATAGATCCCTTCACTGCAGACAGGGATACTTCAGTCACAAGAGTTTGTCCTAGACCAAACTGCTTGCAAAAATGCGCGAATCTTTTTGTCATGGTCCCTTTAGCCCCAATCAGTAATCCAATAACTTCGATCAACGTTAGATGATATTTTTCCTTATAATATGGTATAGTGGGGTCGTATATGTCGCATTTTTCCTGATGTATCTCAGCAGGTTGATTTTCATATGTTTCCATCCTTACAGTTGGATCAATTATGAATCTGCTTGTTGATCTTGTCGGGATAGCGATGATGTCAATGCGCCTTGTAGATCCATTTGTGGACAAACCATGGACCTCCTCCTCTACTTGGTAGTCTTTTCCTCATAGGTCCGATGCTAGGAGAGAATGAATCTTGTGGTGACGACTATTTCTCAGCAGTTCTCCATGAGGACAGGCTCTCAGAATGTGAGCAAGTGTTTCTTTCTCACTCCGACAATGTCGGCAGTGGGTTCCATTCTGATGTACTGGGCATACATTGGCAGTCATCTTAATAGTGTCCTTCCACTCGCTGCTAGTCAATCCATTCAGTTTAGATAGCCATTTATTACCAGGCGTGTATTCTTTATATAGAATGACTCCCTTTCCTTTCTGAGGCACTGTACACCACGAATCAAATTCTTTGTCTCGTAGAAGATTTCGTAAAGATGGTACATTTATCTGATCAGAGGAGTCAATATTTGCCAATCCAAGTTTATCCAAACTTGCTTGTATTTCATTGGTCAAATCACGTGTATTTAAAACATATATGTTGTTTGTCTTTGCAAGCAATTTGCAAGCATTCCTAATACATGAGAAACATCAGTATTCAGAGACACTAAGTGGAAGTCATTCAACTCAAATCAGAGCTCTTCTGTCGCCCTCATTCCTCAAATCCAGGAAATTTACCTCCAGAGTTGCAGCTAGAATTAACTGATCTTTCACATCCTGCGCTGCTGAAATGTATGTATAATGACAAGGACTTCTTTAGCTTTTGTAATTCCTTAAACTATGAACCATGTCGAAGATTTGTAAATTTGCATAAAAACTAGCTATTACAATTTTCAGCGGCATATACATACCGGTAGCGTTTCATGAACATAGCACAGCCAAGACTAATGGCCAAGCTATTCAATCATGACAAGTGACCTATGCTTAAATTTGCTTCTTTAAATAACAACTTGCGAGACATAGTAGGGCTGCCAGAAATCGAAGAAGAGATTCTGGCGAAATTTTATCTTAAAAAGGTTTATTTTCGCATAACAATATTGTTGTTATAATGACAATAAAGTAATACTCCAGCAGTTTCGAAAGTCATATACGTGGACGAAGTTATTTTTAAGTTATTCATTCCGTATTGTAATGTACAAGTAACACTTTGTCACTTATTCAAAATCGTACATATATACGAGTATAACAACTCCTGTTATGAAGTAATTAATTTTATTGCATTTATTAAAACTTTTAAACAAAAGTGTAAAGAGTTACTGCATCTCGGCTTCATAATGTTCATTTTGTACACCCTTGTCTTTTGGTAGCTCCTATTTGTACAGCAGGTAGCATGCAAACGAATCAAAGATCATTCATGCACTATATCTTATACATCCCTGACTTATCCAAGCATCCAGTAAGCTAAACTACTTGTTCCTCAAAGCCCAGGAATTCCAAATTCTTCACAACCTGGAAGTCTTGAAGAATATTCTTCCAAATGTGATGCTAAAACCATTGAAAGTGGAATAAGTGCCAGTGACTTTCGGCCAGAGGCCTCTACTACAGAACCTCAGCTTTTACTCGGTGTGAGCAGAATTACTTAGTGACAGATCTAGCTAGCCCTTCCTAAATACTCAGCTGAGGTTTTGGGCTCCAGAAATGTTAAAAAAAAATCTACTATGCCAAAATATGTCATACTAGTGATACAGACACCAAAAAGGCATTTATTCCTCATTTTACTCAAGAAGTTTCTTCTGAACTGAGTTACAGCCTGGAATTCCAAAATACAATCCAAATGGAGACTGTCCATGGTGTATCAAAGAGAAGCTTAAAGGAAGTCCTCCTTCACAACCGAAAATGATGTTTTTGGTTTATTTTCTGTTGCTTATTCAATTCCTTAAAGCATCTTATGTATAGTCCGGGTCAGCTTACTTCATACCCTAAGGGTCAAACCTAACCATATTTCCCTCATTACTACATATGCTAGTGGATTGTGGTGATTTTCTAGTTTACAGGTTGAATTTTCTTTTGCCAACTTCGTTTCGAATTTCGAAATGTTAAATGTTATGTTTTATTTAACGACGCTCGCAACTGCAGAGGTTATATCAGCGTCACCGGATGTGCCGGAATTTTGTCCCGCAGGAGTTCTTTTACATGCCAATAAATCTACTGACATGAGCCTGTCGCATTTAAGCATACTTAAATGCCATCGACCTGGCCCAGGATCGAACCCGCAACCTTGGGCTTAGAAGGCCAGAGCTATACCAACTTGCCAACCAGGTCGACTCGAATTTCGATACTGACAAATACTACAAATGGTAGTGATTTTGTAACTAGTATGTTGGCAGCTGAGACAAATATCGACAATATTTGTCGGTGCTGGAGTTCCATGAAATTGAAATTGTACTAGATTTCTGAGCCTATTACTGGAAACTAGTGAAATTTGAACATACTAATAATTAATTAATATCGGTATTAATATTAATACATAATAGTTATTTTATGTGTTGCATTGTGGTTATAATTCAAGACTATAGTCGGTTAAGTTTTCGGAGTTAGTATTAATAATTTCATGTGGTCAAACAGAATACATTTTTAGGTTAGGTCTCTTGAGTCAATTGTTTAGTCAAACCAATGAATTTCGTATTGCCAGACAAAATACTTTACATGTTGATCCCTTTCTCGTATAGTTTTCCTACAAAAATATGTTACAAATTATTGAATTATTTAGAATAACCTTCCAACATAAAGTACGGTAAGTAAATAAGTCATTTAGTATGAAGGATCGTGTGATATCTGGTAACAGTTGGCAACACTGACAAGACGGCAATATTTGCTATTTAGGAACTGTTCTTATGTGACCCTCACTATAAATTTTGCAAAGTTCTTATTGTGGCTCAATTATCATGAACACAATTAGCAAGTTTCTAGTGACTTAAAATAAAATTGTCTATGGCGTCTGGTTACATCAAACACTAATGCTTTATGAGTGAGTGAGACAGCAAGGCACGAGATCATCACTAGTCAGAAGAACTGACTTTTTTTCTTTCATTATTTAATCATGCTGTATTAACTACTAGATTATTTAGCATCGACTGGATTGATAATAGTGAGATAGTATTTGGCGAGATGATACAGAGGATTTACTATGGGATTACCTGATGATTACCTTACACCTGGAGAAAATCTCAGAAAAAACCCAACCAGATAATTAGTTCAAATGGGTAAATTATCGAACCCATGCCCAAGCACAGCTCTTGATTTGGCAGGCAAACACACCTACTGCCTGAGTTATACTGGTGGCTATCAATGGCTTTAAGAGGTACGCCAAAGTCTTGCCAATCATTCATAAGTGTTCTACCATCTCTCTACAGTAAACTTTGAACGAAGATGGAGTTTGTTTTCAGTACACATACTTCTCTCTCAAGCAAAGTTGAAGAATGACATATTTAAAGGTCCCAATATCAGAAAACACTTGTTTGGTGATACATTAGAATCTACACTGGACGAAAAAGAGAAGGCAGCATGGAAAGCTTTTATAAAAGTCATCACAAAGTTTGTCAATAACAAGGTTCCGAACTACAGGAATGTTTTGAACAAAATGCTAGATGCATTCAAGGAGCTTGGTTGCAATATAAGTCTGAAAATCAAATCTTTTACAGTCTTATCTTGATTCTTTCTCTGAACTTTTTTTTTTACTGGAGAGCAAGGCAAAAATCAAACTTATTTATTTTTTTTAGTGAAGAGCAAGGGATTTAAGGGAGATTGAGAGAAGATATCAAAGACAATGGACCATACGCCAGTCAATTACTACTGAAAGATCAAACAAGAAATTGCAGAAAGCCCATATTGAAGGGAGTAAATGAACTTCCAGAATAAAAGTGGCACTATGTACTTGCAAAATAGTTTAAAAACTCTAGTGACAAGAAAGGTTGAAGTGAAATTATAATATATTACGTTAATTTTATTGACAATGAGAAGATGTTAGTGTCAATATTTCCCAAGCAATTAGCATATTCATAAGCCAAATTAAATTGGAATCAGTGATTTGTGAAATGCATGGATGTTGTAGTACTTACTTTCAACATTTTTTGCTTCTTTTAATTAGTAAGCTTCGTATTTTAAGATTTGAATTAAAAAGTAGTATGTTCACAATATTTATATTTCTAGTTACAGTAAGTTATTAAGATTTTGCTAAAATTTCTTATGTGATAGCAATAGATAGATTTGATTTTCTATTCAGAACAGCAATTTTATATTAAATAATTTTATTAAATTCAGACAGTGTCTCAAGGTTTTAATTTACAGCTCTGTGTTATTCTTCTGAAAAAAAATCACTGTGAAAGCCTAAAACCTCATGAAGATGTTGATTGTTGATAAGTATTACCAACAATACAACTTATATTTTCAGAATTTGCTCAGTAAAGTACTTAAGACTCCACCATTATAGATGTTAAAGAATATCATTTAATACTGACAGTCAACCGAACAATGAAAGAAAATCATATAGAATTAATAATCCCAATTTCTCAATTAACAATATCTGATTTGTAAAGTGAGTTCATTCAGTAACTAATGTATTTTTTTTTAAATTATGCCTTTCCTTTTGGCTCGAGATGATGACTAGCAGGGTTACATTTTTACTCAGACGAGAAATGGTTTGGAGCTTTCTTACTAAGAGACTGGATTCTTTCACAAATTACCGGTATTATTCTACAATATGGGCCTCTCAGCTTTACCACCCTTACGAAGAAAGTAATACTAAGAAATTCAAAAGTTCTTAAAAATCCATCACCCTCAGTCACATTTGAACCACAAACTCGAACCCTAATGACATATATGGTAAATGCTAGACATCGAGCATGACTACTTTGTAATTTATCATTTCTGATGATATTACTGACCTGAACGAAATGCAGTGGGAAACATACAATTGAATGTTAATGCTCAGATTGTACTGAGATGCAAGATAAATGGGATAGAAGTTTCCAAAGAATGGTCATTAGAAAAAGAATGCATCACTGTTCAGCAAATAGTGCCTCTATTTCTTTTTCACTCTACACTTCTCTCAAATCTATCCTGATCTTTCTAGGCCGTCCATATTAAGATATGTAACTCTATCAATTAAAATAAAATCAGGATAGACCTGAATAAATGGATGAAAATTTACTTTCTTCAGCAATTTGTACTTATAAGATTATACATTTGAATTTTAAACAAGCTTTTTGTTTATCTTTAACATTTTTTTCAGTAAGGCACGAAATGTCTCCCAAATGTCGGACAATTCATTAAGAAAACTTTATGTAAGAATCTAACAGCAAACTCAAATATATAATATGCTAAGACAAGAAAAATGGTTACCATCCAGCCCCATCAAAACAGTACTATTATTACAATACACAAAGCTACATTAAATCAGAACATAATGCATAAGTTACTTAAAAAATAATATAAACAAATTAGGAATGTGTAAAACAATCTGAAAATTTAACTACTTGACAATAAACACAGTTCATTCTTAAAAGAAGGAAAATATTTCTAACAAAACTAACTTGCTCAACTCATTATAACATATGGACTGAATAAAAGCACCAAAGTTTCGTAATACAGATACAATTAGGCCTACTAAGTTTCTTTTTTTAACAGCAACCAGCTTATATTTCTGTTGATTTCATAACAAACGTAATTTATTTGCAAAACGAAATATTCGAAAACTATGTGCCTGTACACCTGTACAAAGACAATTAAATTTTCCAAGGTCCTCTGAAACAGTTATATTATTAAGATATTGTGTCATAAATAAATGACCTTAGTTAGAATTAAGTATTTCGGATTCTATTTCAGCTCAGTATACAGCTTTACAAAAATATTACGTTCCTTATTATTTTCAAATCTTAATGAACTAAATAATAATAATTTGACAGCTGTACCAATGATATTTTATACAATTACCTAACTTTTTCATTCAGAGACCGCAAATATTGCTGTTTAAACAAACTGTCAGCATAAATTACAAGTGTCAACGGATTTTCCATAAGTGTTTCATTAAGAAACAAATGATATGAGGAGCATACCAACAGTCGTAATTATATTCTCATTATATATATATAAAAGAAACACCTTATCTTTCTTCACCAATTTCTGAAATTGCCATTCCAACCAATGATGGTATAACTTCATTCTAGCAGTTCAGAGGCTATAAAACAAGGCATGTTGGACATCTTTGTTGTTCTTGAAGTAGTGGCCACACACCTAAACTTTGTCATTTTTACAAAACTAGATAAATTACAGAGATATCAGCTTGCTTTGTGCTGCATACAAAATATACGCAAAGATTATAAATAATAGACTATCAAACATATCAGAGACATTAATATCAGGAGACCAGACAGGATTCAGGAAAGGTTTTCACCTTAAGGTAAGCAAGCCCTCCCTATACCGCCCATGTTAAATTTTAAAATTTCAGGTGCACTTTATTCTGGATGTATCTGAGGTACAAACTCCAAATTTTCAGGGATTATTTAATATACATTTATCTTTAATAATACGAACTAGTTTTGATCAAATGTTATTAGTTTTTTAATTATTAATTTTTTTCTAAATGTTTAATTTTGTGTTTAATTAAACACAAAAATTTAAATTTGTAATTCAAAATTTGAAAACTCAGGTTCTAAGTAATTTACAAAAATTTCCTTTCATATTATTATTAGTTATGGTCTTCCTAATGTCCAGTCCAAATTTCATGCATTTATCTTTAATGGTGTTGATGTAACGTGCACCAACGTTACAAAAGATGTACAATTGAGAAAAATGAAGTTAAAGTTTTGGCAAATATTCTCATACCTAAGTGCACTGCTAGGACATTCCAGCACCATAATCTGGATCTTCTGTGTCCTCATGGCTTCTCTTCGTATTCCTCTTCAATTTTCTTCCTTTTTTTGCCATTTCCTCCATTACCATTTCTGCTTTTTTGATGCGAAGAGAGTCTAATTCCTTCAAGATGTTATGGTATTGAAGCCTGGTTCAATCCTCAACTTTTGTAAGACTTCCACTCTTCCAATATTTCCATCATTGGATGATATGATGGCATATCTCAGTCCTAATCTAAGTGAATTGACACTACCAAAGACTGTTTTGGGGATCCTGCATCACAGAACACGGTTAAATGCTTCGTTTATATTTTGAAACTTATTATGCAAACATTTTTTTAGTAATTCTGCATGGTACAAGTCTCATATTGGTTTTATGGCAAGCATAACAGATTCTGGTAAACCATGGTGTTTATAATGAGGTACCTTTCTATTATATTTGCACCACGAATTGTCACCTTTAGGACATAGGTCATGTTGGGGATGATCGTCAGTGGAGAGTTCGTGAAAATATGTAGCCCATACTGCACCTTTGCCATCTGAAAATTTCTTCCCCACTAAATCTTTCTTGAGTTTGCGAAGCCTGGAACCCATGCGCTTTTGTACATGTCCAATGCACTCCAGTTTCTCCACAGTACAATCGTCCCTAATTATATGGTTTACTTTCCACAACCATTACTGTCTCCATCACCTAAGTACTGTTTTTATTTTACACCATGAGTCTGGTTGGAACTTTGAAAAATACATACAGCTCCCTTTGCTTCCATATCACCACTGCTTCCATCAAAATTCTTTACACAACCTTCATGAGTCCCTAACTTTTTGCATGTATAACAATATTTTGATAGCAATTCTGAATCTAAAACTTTGCCTGTATCAACTGAAGTAACTACCACAACTCATGGTTTGACGTGTGGCGTCTCTCATGCCATGTCCCATCTACTGCAACTGGAATCTTATCATCACTGTCATTGCATTGCACTGCTTCCTTACATGCTTCTAACATACTATCTTTGAGACACTATCAGCTGATTCTTGAATATGTCCATTCGCCTTATGAAATGTTGAATGGGGCTTAGACATTCATCATGACACACAATCTACCAGCATAATCTTTTCCAATACAGCGTAGCCTATATATGAATCTTGTATTCACTTCATATCCACTAGCGGTAACTTTTGATGTTTGAAAAGTGCCTTCCTTTCTGCACACTGCATACACTATTACTAATGATCTGGCAAGTTCTTTTCGTTTCTTTATGTCTTCTTGAATTGACAGAGAGTCACATTCACAGTATTTACATTTTGTTTGTTGAGATAATGCTTTTGACATCAGTTCCAAATCCACTAGTACATAACCAGATTTCAACATGTTATTTTCACAAATATTAGACTGTTGCATTTCACACATCTCATCAAATAGTTCTATGGAAGATGAAAGTTTCTTCTTCGATGAACTAGGAGGTGTAACACACTTACTGGCACTGGTAGTTGTTACATTTGCTTCACATGGTGTTCGGTCAAACCTCTTCTGCACTAAAAACATTACTAACTTTTCCATTACTAATTAAATCACTAGTAACATCCTTCTTTCTTGTATAAGTGTTCCCAGTAAACTTTCTCTTTCCAAACTTCTTATTTCTTCCCATTTTTTACCTTCACAAATACAAACTAACAAATATTTACGTTTACCTCGCTTCCCGTTTCCTTGGAAACCAAACAATAGATGACGATGAAAAAAGAGAAAGTTGACAGAGGCATCAACAGAAAATATGAAATTTCTCGCAAAAAACAAGAGTTAGTTCATAAAAATATCTTCAACGGTTTAGGAAATATATCGAAAAACATTAATGTCTGCAAAAGTGGGAGTGGTCAGAAAAGACATGCAATCAATTATATGCTCATTAAACATCCAATTTTGGTCCGAATCGATTATAAACCGCATATTCGCATTCAGAACACCAGAAATCCAAAAATCAATATTTTGAACCATAAACGAAGGCTTGCTTACCTTAAAGCAAATAATGGAAAAGCGTAAAGAATTTAATCTATAAACATATATCCTTTTTGTGGATTATAAAAAGCTTTTGATAGGGTGTCTAGACCAAAATTATGGAATATTTTAGGGGGGGGGGGGAAAAAAAAAAAAAAAAAAAAAAAGGAATACCATTGCACCTAATAGAAGTAATTAAAAGATTATATGGAAAAATTAAAATAAATCAACGAGAAAAACTGTAATAATTTCCGGAGGGGTTAGACGAGGTTGCACATTATCAACGACTCTCTTTAATTTATATCTGGAAGACATGATACGAAAATGGAAGCAACAGATAACCGGAGAAATTAACTTGGGAAATTTAATAGTGAAAACATTGGCCTTCGCAGATGACCAGGTACTGTTGGCAAAAAAAAATGAGAATGAACTGCAAAGAATGGTGTATACATTAAATATAATTGCAAAAACATATAGCATGCAGATTTTGCCAGAAAAAACAAAAGTGATGGCTTTTAAAGGCCCCCATCCAGTTTAGTCTAAAATAATCTTAGAAAATAAAACTATCGAACAGGTGTCAAAATTTAACTTCTTTGGTTGCGAAATAACATTTACAAACGAAATAGACATTAACAATAAACTAAATAAGTTTAGCTGTATAACAGGTACGTTAAAATGAACACTAAAGAACAATCTTAGAATGTAGGCTTTCACAGCCAGCATCATTAGGATTGATATTTTCCGGGCTAGAGGGCCATGGTCTGTCGGTAACACAATCAAACGTTTCGTCCACTACTCTGGTGGACATCTTCAGTGGCGTGGTACACGTGAGTGGAGAGATCTGCTGTATCAAGGACGACTGGTACTGAGACTGGTAGCACGTCAATATTTAAGGTGTGGGAGGGTTGTGGCTTGTCATTGTTGCAGCGGTCCGCACCAGGGCACAGTGTGAAATTTCGCCAATCTAGCTGGCCAAAAGTCATTTTTCGACTTTGAAAATTTAGATCCATACTGTAGTAAATTTTATTCTTAAAAGTCTGCAGTATCTGTTCTGCATTTTGTTTAACAAGAGCCATCACAGTTTACACTCAGTACAAGCACAAACATATGCCTCAAGATAAGGTTTCGCTTGGCATTCTCAATTACGTTCAGTGCACTATAAGAAGAAGCGGTGTACGTTTTGCCACAAGTTTTATTTCCATATCTTATAAACTTTATAATTCTTTACCATTGCATATAAGAAACACGTCATATTTTACTTTCAGAAGGATGGTGAGAAGGACATTGATGGCAAATCCAATCTATAGTGCCAATTATTTTAGCAATATTGACCAGCCTCATGGTCTAGTGGTCAGAGCTTCTGGCTATAGTTCATAAGTTCCCGGTTAGAGCACAGGAATTTTTCCTTAAAGGGGATTATTCTTGTGTTCGTCCATGGTCTGGAATTTAGGTTAAGTTTAGATTTAAGACCTCTCCTGGCACTACATTATCATAATCATCCTATCACATCATCGGGGGAATGTAACTCTGCCTTCCAGGCGTCTCAACCTCAGGTGGCATTGGATTAAAAAAAAAATTTTAGCAATATTACGTTTTAAATACTATTTGTTTTAACCTCATGTAATTGACAAATCTGTACATTTTAACCTGATTTTATACTATTTCTTTTAAAACTTTTAACCTGTTTTTGTGATTATCTGGTGATTGTATATTTATTTTTTATTTTATTCTTACATTTATTCATATTGTAGTAGCCATGTATTATATATATATATCTACTCTAATGTTGTCTATGGCTGTAAATCACTGAATGACATTAAATTCATCTATCTATCTACAGTAGCATGCAAATTAATCCGAACGACATATTTTTACATTTTCTGTCATTGTTGGCCTCACAGCTGCTCATACCGCTTTAATTGACATCTGTAGTACGTGTAATTCCATTGTTGAAGGTCTGTCGTTATTATTTTTTTTTATAATATGTGACATTTTGCCTGTCGTTTTGTACTTATAAGCATTTCAGTTGAGTTGAAGACTTAATACTGCAATCCTGTGTACATTCTGTCGTCTTCACAAATGGATACAACTGCACGCAAACAGTCTAAAATTATAACATTAGCAGAGCATTCTTCTATGACACAGAGGCAAATTGCTGCAGAATGTCACATCGGTTTGGCTACTGTTAATTCAATCATAAAACGATTCCGGGAGACTGGATCCATCACACCCCAGAAAAAAGGAAACTGTGGCCAGAAAAGGAAGACTTCACCTGCAGATGATCGTTTAATTGTCAGGAAAAGTAAATTAAATCCTAGACTAACTGCTGTCGACTTAACCCGCGAGTTAATGGCTACCACTGGGGTGAATATTCACGTCACAACAGTGCTGCGTAGGCTTTTGGAAGCTGGACGAAGGGCTCGTAAGCCTATTAAGAAGCAACTGCTAACCCCTGTTATGTGCAAAAAACGCTTAATGTGGGCAAAATTACATCAACACTGGACAGTGAATGACTGGAAGAATGTACTTTTTTCCGATGAGTCTCATTTCGAGGTCCACGGCCACCGTGTTTCTTATGTACGGAAAGGATCCGAAAAAGTAACAGCAGCTCATCTCCAACAAGCACCCAAATACCCCCCTAAAGTAATGTTTTGGGGTTGTTTTACACATGAAGGGCCTGGAGCATTAATACCTATCAAGGGAATGATGAATTCTGACAAATATATTCACTTATTGGAAATCAGAATCGTACCCCAGCCGCAAAAATCATTTCCGGATGGCAGAGGTGTGTTCCAACAAGACCTGGCACCATTCCATACGTCTCGAAAAACTACAGAATTCTTCAACAAGAAGAATATTCAGGTACTCCCCTGGCCAGGCAACTCACCCAACATCAACCCCATTGGGAACTTGTGGTCAATTTGCAAAAGAAGAATGCAAAAAATGGATTGTTCTACAAAGGAGAAGATGATTTCTGCCCTCATTGGTGTATGGTTTCGCAATGAAGAAATGAAGAATATTTGTGGGAAATTAGTGGAATCCATGCCAAATCGTCTCAGAGCTGTTATTAGGAACAAGGGAGGCCACATAGATTACTGAGGTATGTCTTAGATCCTTTTTTTATCCCGTTTGAGTGTTTTTGCATAAGTAATTACGTTGTTCAGATTAATTTGCATGCTACTGTATCTATCAAGCGTGATATTCTAAAAGTGGAACATGGAAAATGCAGAGGAAGGTATGCACTTTAATCCTATATATATTTAAATTATTTGTTTTCTACTAATAAGCAATAGCATCAAGTTCAAAATGAGCAAAAAATATAGCATTTTTTAAAATTACTTTCTTCTTTAAATAGAGTTTTAAAAATTTCCAAAATGTTCCAAATGCTGGAATTTACATAATTGTAAAGATCGATTTGTTTTGAATATGCATGGAAAGTCTCAAGGTGCGTAAATGTGCGTAAGTTTGTCATCTTCAGACTTGTGCATGTCAATTGCAATGAGGTGGCTGTTTGAAGTGTGGCATAACAGCTCCAAACAGATGAAGAATATAAAAATGCTGGAATGGCTGCTTCAGGCTTTGGACATAAGAGAATGTAATGAACAGCTCTTAATAAAATGAAAAATTTTCTGTCAAAACTTTCGATACAGTTTATTAATAAATGAGTTAAATGTGAAAGACAGATGGACCAATTTTTTAAGTTCTATCATCAGTGGTTAGATTGCAACTTAAAATTTCCAGCAGAAATATAGACATGAAATCAGACTCTGCAAGATTACAAACAAACTAAGTTCAAATAAGGATGGGCCAAAATTATCCTTTGGCGATAGCAGTTACAAGAGTAAGAGGCGGAAAGCAAAATCTTTCTCT
The DNA here is from genome assembly GCF_040183065.1 of Periplaneta americana. NCBI lineage: Eukaryota > Metazoa > Arthropoda > Insecta > Blattodea > Blattidae > Periplaneta > Periplaneta americana. The sequence continues at coordinate 165,799,015 of NC_091124.1, forward strand.
CAGAAACAAGGTTCCGAAGCTGCAATGCTAGCAGCTGAAATAGATCTCAGAAATTCAAGCAAAAGAGATGCTGTTAAAGAACTGTCTCTAGCTTCCCCTAAAAGAGCAACGAAAATATAAAAATTCAGACAGTTGTTCGAATCAAAATCGAAGAAAATCACTCCTGAACAGGCATTAGCCTTCTATGTTAGTGCCAATCTTATAAGCAATCAATATGAAATAATGTACAATAATTCACAAGAATTAGGATCACAGCATGCTACCCTCCAGAGGACAGTATTTCGGTCAAAGAAGTAATTGCAGAAATTAAATTACAGTCAATATTGGACCATACAATTAGCAAGTGTGCAAGAGAAGCTACTAAATACTATGAAGACACCAAATGAAAATAAATTAATTTTTTCAAGTGGGGTTGTGATGGGAGTGCTGGACATAGTCAATATAAGCAAGCTTTTGAGGAGGAACAGTTCTCAGGCGAATATTTATTTATTATATCTTTTGTACCTTTACAGATGTGTGCCGAATGTTGATAGAAAAGTAACTGTGTGAATTTACTTTCTGTCTACCCAATTATTACGTTTAGTATGCTGCTACTGCTGCTGTTACTACTGCTACTACTACTATTATTATAATTAATAAATGTTATTAATTAATTTTTAATCTTCAACTTGGTGAGGTTGCCATAGACAAAGAATGTTAAACAGTAACATTTAAGGTGTGACATTAAAAATGTCTTACAAGAAATTTGTTTACAATAAACTGAAATTTACAGTAGATAATATTTCACAATAATCAAAATTTGCAGTAAAATAAAAAATACAGATTAAAAAAATAGAACGAGAAAATTCAACTGTAATTTGAATTGAAATACAAGTGTTGCCGTAATATCTGCAGAGAACCCTTCAAAGCTATCATAGATATTTCCTTAATTGTTGTTGTTGGGACTCCAAATGTATGACAGAACGAAACAAATTGTTTTGTTATGGTCCCTCTAGCGCCCACCATTAATCCGATGATTTCTATATCCCTGAGTTTATATGATGTTTTGTAATAAGGGATAGTTTGTTCATAAATTGTCCTTTTCTCTAGGTTAACCTCCTCGGATTGATTCTGATGCATCTCGAATCTGATGGTCAGATCCAGAATATAGCCTTTTGTCTCGCCAGGTTTAAATGTTATATCAATAAGCTAATGACTTCCGGTATCCGCTATTTAATGGACTTCTTCATAGGTAGCGTAGCCATTGGACTTAAGGCATGTTGCGATTACAGACCTGATCTTGTGATGCCTGGGGGTTATGAAGAGTTTCGCCAAATGGGCATGAACCCAAGACATGAGCCAAAATTTCAACCTCACTGTGGCATCGCCTACAGTGGTTATTGTCTTGAGTTCTATCTGGAACAGCGCGTACAGGAGCAACATTACTGGTCATCTTTAGCACATCTCTCCACTCGGAGCTAGAAAGGCCTGTATGATGTCTGACCCAGCTGTTTGCGGGAGTGAAGTCTTGATATAAGCTGATCCCTTTACCTTTCTGTGGCAGTTGACACCATTTATTAAATTCTTCAAAGCGCAAAATTTTTCCGAGTTTCCTTGAGTCAATTAGATCTCTTTTGTTCTTAATGGTGTCTGAGGAGGTCAAATTGTTATCCTTAGGCATATATGCGAATGAAAATAAAGTAAGTTCTCTTATATCTGTTGAGGCAGGGATTAAAATGTGTACATGTCAGTCTTATAATTGTCTGAAAATTATCCTTCCAACATTAAACGCCAAATAATTATTTCTGGTTAAAGAAGTAATAAAATTATTTTCAAAACATTGAACATTACCTACAATAATTTTTCTTTTTTAATTGATCAACTTAAAAATATTCTTTGCCAACTACATAATGTAACATAATTTTCTGTAATCCGTAGAGGTTCGAACCAGCTCCTTGAGAGTTCAGAAACCTCGCAAATCTGAAACTGAAGTCAAATGATACAGTAAGGATAATATCATATTATTGTAACATAAAATAGTACTAAACATGCTTACAGAAGCGACAAAGATGTTTGGCCAGCTAGACTGGTGAAATTTCACACTGTGCAGTGGCTAAATCAGAACACCAAAGCCACTGGTGCGGACCGGGGCGACCCACAACCCTCCCACACCTTAAATATGACGTGATACTAGTCTCAGTACCAGTCGTTCTTGAGACAAACAGCAGATCTATCTGCTCATGTGTACCACGCCACTGAAGATGACCACCGGAGTAGTGGACAAAACATTTGGTTGTATTACCGACAGACCACGGCCCTCTAGCCCGGAAAATACCAATCCTACTAAAAAACAAGGTCAGAAAGGACTCAATAATAAAACTATATAAGACAATGACAGAACCCATTATTACCTATGGTTCCAAAACATGCATAATAACGGCTCAACATACAGCAAGAATACAAACAGCTGAACTGAATTTCCTTAGATCCATAGCAGGCTATCAAAGAATGGATAGAAAACAGAATAAAGAAATAAGACATAATTAAATACTGAAGAACTGAACAGTAATAGAATACCCAAGGCAGCCTTACATTATAAACCACAAGGAAGACAGAACCTAGGAAGACTCAAGAAAAGATGGATACAGCAACAATTTGGACTCAGAACACGATGAAGAAGAAGAAGACAAAACGAGATAAATGGTAGTCTGAGAAATGCAGTTCCCATCCATTCCCTTCCCACAGAGATATGCAGTATGAGGTCATGCACTGTCGTGTTGGATGAAAGATCTTTCCTTCCCTGGACGTTTATTATGCAGTGTGATGATATTTAAATGTAGACACTGTCTAATGCATTACTACCTCCAAATCTAGCTACTACTTACTTTGTTTAATAAAGAATATTTATAATGCATGGCTACTACTTTCAGACTAGAAAAAGATATTCATCATGACGTGCAGTGTCCACAGAATGCTGAATCTGAGTTCTTTCCTCAGCCATTCCTGAACTGACTTTTCGGGAAGCATAGATAAGATGTTTCTTTTTATAATACGTATATTCCTGTGGTAAGAAACGTAAAAAATTATATATTACAGTTATATGAATACTAATAAATATAATATAATTATTAAAAAATTAGTAAAAGTCAGACATGTTTCGGAGATGCTTCTCCATCCTCAGTGACCTTACCAAGACGGCTGGTTCAGGTGATCGAACCACATTGTTGCTTGGCTTAAAGGAGACGCGGTTCAATCACCTGAACCATCCGTCATGGTAAAGTCACTGAGGATAGAGAAGCATCTCCGAAACATGTCTGACTTTTACTAATTTTTTTAATAATTATATTATATTTATTAGTGTTCATATAACTGTAATATATAATTTTTTACGTTTCTTATCAAATCTATGAACACTGTATAATTGGCCCAACATGTGTGGTTTATCTTTGAATATATATATTCCTGTGGATTTTTAAGTTGATAGAGACAGTAATTTGCTTTTAAATATTGATACAACCCTTGTAGTAAGAGGTTAAAATAAACTATAACATTAGAGTTCATACAGTAGAATTAATTAATTGGATTGTTAGTCACTGTGTGCATTACTAAATATTTACAAACGAGATTTTCATAACAATAAATATGTTTCCACAATCGTATTAATTGTGAAATAGAAGGAACTTCAACACATCAATAAGAACCTCCAATACCCTCCTATTATTTTCCTTAATACGAACATTCAAAGTCACAATGTCGTAACAGTGTCACACTTCATGAAAAATATGAGTGCACTATGTACCATACTGCATGTACGAAAAATTCAGCAAATGCTTACTGAAAATAACGATCTTAAGTAAAAGTTTAAAATTGTGAATTCATGGTAAAAATTAATGCTAACTCTATGTAAGAATACATGTTTCATTACTTCTCAGTAGGAAAAATCAAAACACTGTCTATTAAGAGGAATCACTAAAGGTAAAAGTTATGTCATTAATTATTTCGAAATTTAAAATCAGTCTAAGAAACACAGCCAATTTTAAATACTTTAACATATAATGTAGACGTTTGTTGCATCTCTGATGTTGCTGACATATTATAGATCTACAAAATCTCTGTTTCATACTTTCTCTTATTCTAAACCAAAATAGGAATCAATTCTAGTGAATCAATCAATAATTCTTCCTTTAACAACATCCAATGGCACAGCAAATGTACGGTAACTATGGAAGTAATTTTAATGAAAATATAATATTTTATCCATATACGAATTTTTTATGCATTGTGTAACTGGTATTCTTCCCAACATGATAAGGTCTAATGTTAAATATACTTTCAACGTGATATTAAGTAAATTGCAAACAATAGCCGGAAAATAAATAACATTACTGGAACCAAAATTTAACAGAAAATTTGTTTTGAACTTATTATTAAGGGCTTCCTATCTTTGAATAAAAATAAGTCTTACTTTTCATTATTCCAATACTTTCTTCCATCAAAATGCTGAATTACCGTACCTTGCTACGCATTTTCTTTGAAATCCTACCCTGTTCATCACAGTCAATCTCGTAATGGTAACCTACACATTTATTCGATTCCCACAATCAAAATTTTATGTATATGTACAACAAAGAGACTTCATTTAATACTTCTATTTTATAATTCTCGAGATATCAACAATACATTTATTATTAATACTTAATACTTCATAAATTAACAGTCATATTCGTGCACAATTAAAAATAAAAAGCTCTAACTTACACATTTTACTTGCAACATTTTCAACAAGGGATGAAAAAAAAAAAAAAAAAACAAACAAACAAACATAAATTCTACTAATACATGCGCCATAACATATAACTCAAACATGACAAAAGTTACAAAATTATGCTGTTACAAAATCAAAGATCAATGTCCGATTTTGCTCAATCTCCTTTCATAAGTTTCGGTACCATAGCAAGGAGTATATCAGAGAGGTCATTTACTAGCAATACAATTCCAGCTTTTTTATCCCACCAAAACAATCCTGTATTTATTATACCGTAAAGTGGGGTGACTTTGAACGCTAAGGTGACTTTGAACGCTAAGGTGACTTTGAACAGTAATTTAGCTCCTTTCTAAATTAAATGCTGTAGCCAATTGCGAAAAAACTGTTTAAGTTGTCAATAAATTAGTTCAGTTTTTTCGCAATAGGGTACAGCATTTAATTTAGAAGGGCGCTAAATTACTGTTCAAAATCACCTCGGCATTCAAAGTCACCCCGCTTTACGGTAATAGAAAGTTAAGGCGATTTTACAGCAATTTTGGATGCAGTAACTCTGGGAAAAAATCCTAGGTTTTTATAACTTTCCAGTCCAAAGTTAGATAAATTAAATGTATTTTCTGTTAATAAAACCAGTAAAAAGTTATCACTGTAAACAAAAACTAATTTATCTTCACTGAGCCAGTATGCAATATCTACACTGTGGACTAAAAGTAGTCTAGAAATTTCATAAACAAATTAACTGAAATACATTTGCCAGTAAAGATAAACAATGCAGTCTTCACATAATCCATTCCAAGAGTCTATTAATGCGCCAATCACAAAACAGACTAATCTCAACTAGAAAGTGAACAAAATGAGTGCGTGGTGGAGAGGAAAGGAGCAAAACAAGAAATACCTGACAACTCCAAAAAATATTCTTGTCAGTGCAAAAATAATTTTCTTATAGTGTAATCGTGTGAGCAAATATTGAATACAGTATTACTGTAGACATATCTATTGCTTTTCCCATTATGTTTTTGTTCAGGAAATTTATTTTAAAACTACACTGATAAAATTCTATTTTGTGCATTAAAAATATTAATTTAAACTATTTGTCAATGCACTTTAACAAAGAAAAGTATTGTCGGACCATTGGATCTGTGCCCCTTCAGCACTGTCGTCATTCTTGAAAAAGTTAATGCCTGTACTCACTCCATTCCACCTGCTTTCCTCCCACCACGTTAAACAGCAAGCCACGAACCTTGCCGAATAGGGATGTTGCCAAACTTCCGTCAAACGGTATCATAAATAACTGGTCCTCCATGCTACAATATCATTTCTTTCAATCAAAATACATCTTGTATTTCTACCTTTTTTAAACCTAAATCCCATGTCTCGAATCACTTTCCGCAGCGTTTCTCTCCAACCTTGGAAAATATTGTCTCTCGCAACCTTCAGTAATTTCTTCATTGTCGGAACTTCATTCTACACAGTATAAAATTCTTGTATCTTTCTTCTTAAAATACATCGGTTCATATCACCTACAAGAATTAAAAGTTCCCTTGGTCTGTTCTTCCCTGGTAATTCTAGCTTTTCATCTCCTGCACAGCCTCCCTCTCTCCTGATTTTCTTTGTTAGGCGCTCTGACCTGCCTATATAAATTACATAAAAATGTTGTATTATTAGTATTGGTTAAGTAAGTAATCAATTGAAATAAAATAAGCCCCACCTGTGATTGCAGCTGCTCTTTTCGTTGCCTGATTTATAGGAAACAGATATTGACCTGTTTGTTTCTCTTCATTGCAAAATGCTATTATGTACTTGCTTAATAATATTTCTTTCGCCACTTCGTGCTACAGTGTTCATGTTGAGTTGACAACACTGGACTGTAAGTGCAAATAAACTGTCCTGCAAGAAGGCTCAAAATTGTGAGTAGCGGGAGAGAGCTAGAAAAGAGAGAGAGATAGGAATGCAGGGAGAGAAATGAATTACCGAAGCTGAGAAGGAATTAGAGTTCAGTTCGCATATCTTACGGGGGCACAGATCCGATGGTCCAACAATAAACTCTTAAGTTCACTATCTAATTACTTAAAAAATTGTGTGATATATACAAGCTAAGCCCAAAAAGTCATAAAAACATGTCTTAAATTTTGTTTAATTACAGGTACTCCAAATTCAGTCACCGACCAAACTGTCTTCCTCTACGAATAAGGCACTGAATTGTACATCTCTTTGCCAAATTCAACATGGTCTCTGGCATACTGTGGAAACTGAAAAATTCTACATTGCATTATTATTATTATTATTATTATTATTATTATTATTATTATTATTACTGTTATTATTATTATTATTATTATTATTATTATTATTATTATTATCATCAATGAAAAATTGTGAAATGCCAGCAAGTTAAATAGTAGTAACCTGCAAAAACAGCCTTCACATCTTAGTCCACTACAAATTGCATTTGAACTCATCAGGATTTCGAATTCAGGTGTCTAACACAGAAAACAAACCGTCTAGCCCAGGGATGCAAAACTGTGTCTCAGTTGTGGCATACGTCATAAGCTGGGTTATGTCATTCATCCCTTCCATCAATACCACGGGTCATTTACATGATAAGGTAGAGTGGGTTTGTATTCACTGTCTAGTGCTGAAATTCAACACAATGTCATTCGAAAAATACCAGTTTTTTAGCAATGGAAAAACGAATACAGTATAATCTCTATTATCCAAGTTTCGATTAACCGATGTTCTGTGCTATCCAACTCCAACCCAATATATATAAGTTACAGTTCATATTAACCTGACTTGTTCATTCTATTTGGTCTAATAAGTAAAAAGTTTGACTAATTTCTAATCAAAACACAGTTTTTCAATAACAATCCATTTTATTTGAGTTCTTGCTTATTCGAGACAGTCTTGATCCACATTAATTCGGATAATCGAGGCTCTACTGTACTTCTGTATTCAAAACAATCACAAAGCATGAGTTCTGTGTTTGATTCTACATACTTATGTGAGCAAACATTTTCGAAAGAGAGCTTCAATAAAAGCGACAATCGCTCTGAATCGACAGATGCGCATCTGATTTCCCTCCTCAGGCAGTATAGCCTAATATAACGAAACTGGTGAACAAAAAAAGAATGCAGAGATCTGGTGCACGTTGTAGTTAAAGCTAAGTTAATTACAGGAATGATTTTCCTTTATATTCACATGAAAAATTAGATTTGTTTTAGTTTTTAATTATGAGATAAATATAATCAGTTTCACTTACACTAGTCCTTTCATACTTTTAAAAATCTTATGAATGCTTTAATTTTTTTACATATAAGCATATTATACAGGCCTAAATACCAATAAAAGGATAAGGCATTTAATCTGTTTATAGCAATATGTTTTTAAAGGAAATACTTAAGTTTTTTATTCATTTATTTTTATACATTTTCCCTAATCTGCTAAGACTACAACAATAATGTTTTGTTTAAACATTTAGCATCATCAGTTCATTTTAACCAAATGAATTTAAAGGATAAATTGTGCATTTAAGTATTTCCAATTTTTTTTTCTTGCATTTAAATGTATTGTTTTCATTTACATACCATTAGATATGTAATGCATTTAATCCGAATCTGTTGGTTAAGTTTAGTGTTATAAGTATTGTGGACGGGAATGCTTTCGTCATTTTGTTTGTAAGCATCAGTTCGTTATAATCTGCCACTTGGTTGTGGACAGATCACAGAGACGTTATTCAATGCCCGTGGACTGTGGAAGGGAAACCAATGCTTTCACCATGCTTCCACCCCTCTCTCTGTCAGTTCTGCATCCCTGATCTACCCATTCAGCTAATGTATGTTCTTGTTTAAAATGACGGATTTGGATTTAACGTTTTAATCTCCTTCAAATCCTCAAATGGTCAGTATTTTAAAATTGAGTACTTTGAATATACTTGTACAAAGTAACAGATAATATGACCATGTATAGTACATGTCATTGAGGAATAGATGAGATAAGAGGGTAGTATTGATGAACAAAACTCTCGCTCGCTGTATTCGTTGCACTTGTCTTTCGAGTCCTGTCTCGTAACTCCGTGCACTTTGAGTCTTGCTCATCATTCTCGAAATAGCATTTGGTCGGCATGGAAAGATTTCGTAACTTTAAATAACACACATCATTGAAATAAATAACATCAGAGAGGTTTAACTGATACAAAAAGACAAAACGAAACAGTATCATAGTTATCAAAATGTTCTGGTTCTATTATCAGATATTACCTATGGTTATATAAATCGAAAAACAATTCTCAAATAAATTTGCATTTCTAAGAAACATAAAACATAATGTTAAATAAAATGTTAATTTTTTTTTTTACTTGAAACTGTACACTTGATCTCAAACATACGAAAAAAAAAAATTCCTAGCCTTTTAATAAGGGCCTAGTAATTAAATAAAGATTGGGAAACGGATTATTATACACTGAAAGATAAAAATAATGTATCAAATAGGCTACTTGATTGTTTATACATATTTAACAGTTGCCAAAACAGATAAAAGTTCAGTCTGGTATAAACAACTGTGATGATTCAAGACTGCTTGACATTCGAGAGTTGATCACTCCCGAAGTCTTGATCATAAGTAGTCAATGACACCGTGGGAAATAATGTTGTGCGGGTTTTCGGCTTTGCGGTCGCTGTTAGTCTTGATTTCTCGATCGTTGTTCAACTCTAGAGGGTAGAGCTTCTATGATTTTTGGATATTGGTACTAAGACATGTGGTCAGCACTACAGTCAAGCAAAGATCCGCTACTCAATAGGAGGATCAGTGGACAATGAAGTTATTCTGAAAGTAAGGCGAAATGAAAATTCTCCTGCCTCCACCTGGGCCTGAACCCAAGCTCTTTCAAGTCACATTCTCTCAGTCTACCAAGAGACAAAACTTCGCTTTATATAGATAGTACAAAAAGTTTTGTTTCCGCCTGGGTTTGAAACTAGACTTTTCTAATCCACACTCTGTCACTCTACAAACGAGAAAACTTAGCTTTACATAGACAATAGTGCAAAAATATGTCGTTTAAAAAAGTATAGCACACTTGAGAAAGAAGTTCCAACAAAAAAATATATATACTGTTAAAAGAAAAACACGTGAATTTTCTGCATTTCTGTATGGACTAAATCTGTGCCCTATGGGAATACAGTATATTAGTGTCCATGAGGAAGACAATTATAAATGGCAATGAATGACAGTCAAACCAAGAAAATACGGAATGTTCACAATAATAAATTACAAAACAAACTTCTTGGTGCAAAGCAGCCAAAATTCCTGTGTCACAAAACGAAATGTGCATAAATCAGGAAATCATTCATTACTGAGAAAGAAAAAATTGTGACCTCGAAACGCGATAATGTGTAACAAGTTAGGAATATTGAGAAGTAAACTGCAAAACACTGGAGATACAGACATAGATGGACAGCCATTTTTACAAGATGAATTATTACAAAGTTGTCGTCCTTAAGTTCCCTGATTATATGTATCAATTTCAGTTATTTTGCTAACAATCTATGCAGTGTAATAATTATTAATGGAGACTAGTTCAAGTGATATTCTAGATTCGAATCTCACTATTTTCATTTTAATTCAATTTCTGTCACCATTAGATTAGACCACTTTTATTAAATTTCATTATAAAGGGGCTAAAACTCAAAAAAACACTTCACCTTAAAACACTCCTTTCTATCAATGATGAAATCTTGATAGCAGATTAAGAATATTCATTGTAAGTCCATAGGAAAAAATCTATTAAATATGGTTGAATAATATCTACAGATAAGACCAAAACCATGCACTTACAGTCAAGATTCCATAAACTCCAAAATTATACAAGGAACAAACATTTTCAATTACCTGAGATGCACATTACCCTATGAAACAGAGAAAGATATGACAATAAAATTGTCTAAATTTCTGCAAGGCACATGTATTGTAAGAAGAAACTTCAAAGCCTCCACGACATTACACCAAATTAGATTGAAATTACGCAACACACTGACAATACCTGCTCTTCTATAGGGTGATTCATGAGGAAAGGTAAAAAATTTAGGATATGATATCTTAGGCCATTTTGAGTGAAAAAGTTCATATGAACATAGGTCCGTTTTCGAACGATGGCAGAGCTAGATGCATTTTTTTGGTAAAACGTCTCACCCCAATGTGAATCAAAGTTACCATATGCTGCTGACGTGAGATAAGGTCACCGATGAATGACGTAACATTGGAATCTGCATTGTGAGCGATGTAGATAAGAGAAGAGAAACAAACCAGGTGGTGGGGCATTACAAATGTCACAACAAATACGCTATCACTAATCGGTTCACAGCAGTTCAGTCAGTTACCTACAGTACAGTAGTTATAGCCTACAGGTACAGTTATCGGCAGTGTTAAGTTGTTTTTTTCAAGATGCCTTATAAATTTTCGACTGCAGAATACGCCGATATTATGTATGTTTATGGTTTGTGCAATGGAAGTTCCTTGCGTGCCGTCGCTGAATATGAACGATGATTTCCGAACAGAAGGGTAACATATCGAAGAGTATTTAATGCTATGGGATTGGATGAAAGACTTGGTATAACAAAGGAAGGGGAAAACAAGAGAGGCACTAATCGATCGTATTTTGGATGCAGCATAAGAACAGCCACGTGCAACTCTCCCGAGCAATGAGCGCGATTCACGCCCGAGCGCAACAGTACATTGAAGCAGAAGGAGGTACCTTTGAAAATGTGCGAAAACATCGATCCCGACTTCTAGAATATGTATGCATATGTGAATATAAACTTCAAATTTGTCCGTTATCTGTCTCTAAATGTGAGTTAGTACAATGGAATCCCAGAAGTTTTTGTGAAATAAAAGAGTCATATCTCTGTAACCATTCATATGAACTTTTTCACTCAGAATGACTTCAGAATTCACATCCTAAATTTTTTACCTTTCCTCGTGAATCACCCTGTATATGGATGCAATATATGTACTTTCAAATGAGACAAATGAAGAATCACAGCAGCAAAAATGATTTTAAGGAAAACAACTAAATATACATGGCAGAACCACAAGCACAACAAAGATATTCGCAAAGAACTAAAAACTGAACCCGCTTCGGAAAAAATGAAAGCTCCAGGACAGTTTGATGACAATGACAACTATTATTATTATTATTATTATTATTATTATTATTATTATTATTATAATATTTCACATTTATATGTAAACATTTCTAGCATAGACGAACCTACAAACCTATAAGATTCTAACTTAGGACTTACTGGTCTCTAACAATAATCATTACATCATAGAAACCATTAGGTACGAGCTGCAACTGATGTGTAATGAAGAACTTAATCATAGCATTTGTTTGTTCATGGCTGAACATCTGTGCTTGTATAATCCAAGTCTTTTGGAATATGCTCTTCAAATCCCAAAATATGTTGTATAATTCATTAAATCATCACATTCCCAGATTACAATCTCCCCCCTTCTGACATATTATTACAGGCTACACATAGTGTCAGTATAGATGCAACATATGCCAATTTATGGAAGTGTAAATGGCTACACGAAGTAAAAATACACTTTGAAAACTTGCAAGCAAATAAATCAAGGATATGTCAATACCAGAATGTCTTGATATACAATACTTTCTCTCTTCTCCTTTAAAAAGCAATACATCTTTACATTAGTTTAAAACATGGATATTTCACGTAAAATTGTGTCAAATGAATTTTCTGTGGACATTTTATATCCATTTTATTTCTTCTCAGTGTAAGCACGCACCATGTTCCAGATATTAAAATTTTATAGTAAAATAGTACGATGTAATTCCTTGCATGTCATAAATGCGTGCTTTAAAACAATTACAACACTACAAAGGGCTAAGTGACACAGATTTAGTCAGGACTTAAAATAAAATTATAATTATGTATCTGGATATATCAATTCTGAAGAAAGTATACAAGACAATATACTTTTTGGGCAGTGAAAGCTAAAAGTAACAATGCTTTTAACTAATTAAAAAAAAAAAGGTTATTATAGGAAGCGCAAAGAAAGCTTGCCCATTTGACTGATGCTCAAAGAACGATATTCGGTCCTCGTGCTGTCATGCTCGTTGCAGGGCTGCTATGAATCACGTAATGCTGATTACAGGGAGCATTCGAAAGCGCGGTCTTGAGCTGTTCGTATCGAGAAATGTACTGTGCAGAGTGGGTAGAAGCCAGCGCATGCATTACATTTTCTGCGTTTTTATAGAGTTCAAAGTGTGTTTGTTAAATAACAGAGTTCTGTATAACATTCTATGTACTTAACAATGCCCCCGTTGGCTCTAAATTAGGAAGTGCTAATAAAACATTACACAGTCAAACTAGGGAATTATTTATAACGTTTATAAATGTACGAAAAACGAAACAGGTTCCGATCGTAACATAAGGAGTATATACAGATTAAAATAAATCGACCATAGTACCACGCTAGTTATCGGAACATTTTAATAAAATCACATAATATTAGTTATTAGTATTTTATTACAATGTCAAATATCAATTATTACACGATCACATATTTCTTATAACGTCTTTGTAATTTCATTCAGTAATTTTATATGTAAAAGAAATCGTGCTTCTGTATTTTCAACAATGTTATGTTACTAGTTACTCTGCAACAAGGTTAGGGTTACGTTACATGCCCTGTGATAAATCTCACTCGAAACATCAAGCCAGAACTGCCAATCGAATCGAAGCGAGGTCGAGTGCACCAAAACGTTTCCGAAAGTTCGCGCAGCTTACCGTGGCAAGCTCTTCTTGTGTTTACTCTACTCAGATCCAATATTACGAGGGGGATCCAGGAAATAATGACCGTTTTGTTGTAATAAATAAAAAAAATATATTTATTTGAAAAAACAAAGTCTGTTACGTAACTGAAGCTTCCTTTACTTCTCTACATAATCACCACCTACATTTAAACATTTGTCATATCTGTTCACTAGCTTTAGAATTCCCGTGTTATACTCCTCTGTTGCCAGTTCATTAAGCCAGGTGTTCATGTCTTCTTCAACTCTTCATCACTTCCAAAACGCTTACCACCCAGAAAGTCTTTCAGCTTAGTGAAAAGGTGAAAATCGCTAGGAGCAAGGTCTGGACTATAGGGCGGATGATCAAAGATTACCCAACCGAATTGATCCAGCAATTCTTGAGTTGAAGCAGCAGTGTGTGGGCGGGCGTTGTCATGAAGAAGCACAACTCCTCTCGAAAGCATTCCTCGCCTCTTGTTTTGGATGACTCACCGTAGTTTTCGTAAAGTCTCACAATAACTATTTGCATTGATCGTGGTGCCTTTTGGCATGAAATCCAGCAAAAGAACACCTTTGTGATCCCAAAAGACAGTAGCCATGACTTTTTGTGTTGAGAGAGTTTGTTTGAATTTTCTCGGTTTCTTGGGTGATGAGGGATGATGCCACTGACGTGATTGGCGCTTGGTCTCTGGGGTGTTGTGAGACACCCAGGTCTCATCACCAGTCACAATTTGATCAAGAAAGGCATCTCCATCTGTGTGATATCGCATCAAGAATGTCAATGCTGAGGCCATTCTCCGAGTTTTGTGTTGGTCACTCAGTTGCCGTGGAACCCATCGTGCACAGATTTTGTGGTAGCCAAGATGTTGCGACACAATTTCACCAAGCAAAGAACGAGAAATGTCAGGAAAGGCAATATGCAATTCATCGAGTGATGTGCGCCTGTCTTGCAAGATTCTGTCGTTTACTTTAGTCTTCAGGTCTTCTGTGATGAGTGATGGGCGTCCGGGTCGAGTTTCATCGTGGACATTTGTTCGCCCATTGTTGAACATTTCGCACCATTTTCTCACATTTCTTTCATTCATTACAGTATCACCATACACTTCTTTCAATTGCCGGTAAATTTCTGCAGGTTTCGAATGTCGGGCATTCAAAAATCGAATCACACTCCTCACCTCACAGTTGGCGGGATTATCAATCACGTCGTTCATTTTGAAGTAACACGAAATGCACAATGGCGACTTGTTGCAACCAGTACTCACAACATTATGAGAACACATGTTAGGGAAGCCAGTTGACCTTCAAACAAGGAAGGGGAGTCAGCTGCGCGGCAGGTATGCGCGAACGGTCGTTATTTCCTGAATCCCCCTCGTACTTTGACTCTACAAATTTAACAATGGAATGGGAAATGACTTGTTTCTTACTGAAAGAAATGAATATCAATATTTGAAATTACTGTATATAAAATGGTTAGAGCTTTGAAAATTCTTAATGAAATTACAAACTTAAATCAGTTGTTTATTAAAATTTGTAACAGTATGTAAAACAAATAATGTAGCTATGTTATGTAGAACACTTTTAAAATAAAACTGATTTCATTTTCTTACATGTTACCATTTTTTACAAGTTGTATTTTTAACTAGTCCTATGTCTAGTCAATTTTCTATCACAAGTGAAACAATAGCAATAAGCAGCTTTACGGGAAAGACTGTTGTTTGTAGATATGTGGTAAAAGCAACAATAACAGAAACAATTTACGTAACAATTATACCCTGCCTGAAGGCAAGTGAGAACAGTTTTATAAGGAACAGAAAGTATTGAGAAAGTACTGATTCTATCAATAACATTTGATATTATTAAATACTGATGATATCTAAGTATTCAAAATATTAACATTCCATTCCTAAAATAAAGGTAATATTTGCATGTGCACAACAATATGTGAACATATCTATATTCGTGCAATTGTCTATACATTATGATTGAAAAGAAGTTGCACAATGTATAGGACTTGCCTTTTCTATCATTCTACAAACAAACGTAACAACGAATCTATTTCTGTCTTTGTCCACTTTAAAACACTCTAAATATGTTAAAGTGCATGTCTTGTCAATCATATTGCATATCCATAACAAACTGTAAGCATGCAAATATGAAATATACAGTTAACACTCCTTACTAAAACTTTAACACAAGTGACTCTTGCTTTCATTTTCTATTGCAGGACAAATGTGTATGGATGTTTAAATTGGAATAAACAACATTTTAAATTTATAACTTGAGAGCCATTGTTTCCTCCGAAAAAGAAAAACGTAACTGAAAGAAGACAGTGGCTCAGATATGAATCATAATAAGGATTAGCACTAATAATTAGGTTCTTCGAAGATCAGAATGTAACTGTACATGTCATTTAACTGATAACATATCACTCTATGGAAAGCAATCAAGACAGAAGTTACAAGAAAATAACCTTATTCCAAAAGGCCCAAAAAAAACTGTCAGTGTAACATTTTAAAGCAAGCATTACACAAAACCAAATAAATGCAACAATACTGACTACGTAAAGATGTTTTTAAGTACAATAATGATTAACAGTCAGTTCACCTTGCTGACAAACTCCATAGAACACAAATATTGGTTTATATCAACCTATTACACAGCATCTTAGATTGAAATATTAATAATATGCAATAAATATTTTACAGAGAGAACAGTTAAGTGGTTTTCCTTCTGGTGGTGCTGATCTCATCCATGAGTGCATTAGCACAAATGGTTATTTTAGTACAGTGAAACCTCTCATTTACGGACATCGAAGGGACATAACAATCTGTCCGCATCTGGGAGGTGTCCTTTATTGGGAGGGGTGCTCACCAATCTAAAGTACATTTATAATATGCATTATGTATCCCTTCACTCTTTAAATGAAATGTACTACTGTAGTTTAATTCTAAATACAGTATACAATACTGCATTAGCACAAATGGTTATTTTAGTACAGTGAAACCTCTCATTTACGGACATCAAAGGGACATAACAATCTGTCCGCATCTGGGCGGTGTCCTTTATTGGGAGGGATGCTCACCAATCTAAAGTACATTTATAATATGCATTATGTATCCCTTCACTCTTTAAATGAAATGTACTACTGTAGTTTAATTCTAAATACAGTATACAATACTGCAGTAAATTCTTTGGACTTTGAACTACAGTAGATAAGACCAAAATACGAAAATACAGTACTGTCCCATGCAATTTTATTCTAAGTCTACAGATGCAGTTCTGTAATTTACAGTTGTCAACTTAACCTTTAAGTTCAGATGCCTCTCTCTCGAAAGAGAACAACTGATTGAAGTGAAGAGAATAATCATACTACCCTATCATGTGCTGAATACAATTTCACGATCGTGGAAACCTTGGCCTCATCAGACAGGTAAATTTTATGACTTTGTTTATCCATCCGCTTCTAGCTAACAAGGGGTAGCTGGCTGGGCTAGTGGTAGCCTCCGGGACCCTTATGTTATGTTTCATGTTAAGGAATTTCTGTACTAAATTTTCCATTTTTGTAACACATTAGGTCTTCAAATCCAAGTTCTGTCCGCAGTCAGGAGGTGAGGCAAGCTTTGGGACTGTGAAACAGCTGTCCGTATCCGTATCTGAGAGTGTCCGTAAACGAGAGTTAAATTTATAATTATTTCTATATCATTTCAGTTGGGACATAAAAATCTGTCCATATATGAGGAGTGTCCGTATTTTGGGGGTGTCCGTAAGACGAGGTTTAACTGTAATAACATCCCTGGACTATTCCTGTCAGATGATTTTCCTTACGTGTTATGTTACTATGTAACCACAAGAAATAGATCAGTTAACATGTTCCATTCTACAAAGAATGTTTTCATACAATTTATATGCTAATACAATCACTCATACAGGTCAAAGACGATTTCAACAAACATTCTCTGATGAAAAAGTTCCAAGTCACGAAGCTATTCACAAACTGGTGAATAAATTTCGTGAGACAGAAAGACGCCTACACATCAGCGTAAAGTTCTCACCAAAGAATGTTTACATGATATTACTATCATCTACAGAATTCCCCTATAAAATGACTTCAGCATTTTTCAGAGCAAACAGAAATTTCTCTGGTTCTGTAGATATAGTTACAAAATTATTAAAGATTAATTAAAGTGCATGACAGAGGAAATGATCCTAATCTCCTCCTATTTTCGGATGGCGCTTGCTTCCTCCTCCACGGTTATGAACATTCTCAATGAACCACCGCTTCCACAAGTGATCAGTAATTTGTTAAAGAATTATTATAAACATTAGGAATATGAAGGCAGGCACCTCTTTTGTTAATTTTGTTAAGTAAATAACTTTTTCAATGTTTAGCTTTAGTAAATTAATACAGGACCTCCCTGCTGTTTCGTTTGCATTGCAGATCCATCAATCAGTGAGCAGAAGTATGCTTGCCAACAAGATAAAAACCGACTGAAAAAAACTACTCAACTGTTCTTCCTTTATGTGCAACTCAAAGTAAATCATATATCATGCAATTAAGTCATGGTAAAAAAATAAATTGATAAATTTCATAAATCTCACTTTAAGGAAAATTAAACTGTGTGCTATTATAAATATTTAGGATTGAAAATATTACTTTTTATGTTTTATTAAAATATAATTACTGTATATCTATTTTTAGTATTAAATCATGTATATGGTAAAATGTATGTCCCCAACCGGTTGACTTACATTAATTCTCACACAAATACCTTTCATAACACTATGTAACTCAGTAGTAATAACATATTTCTCTTCTGCCAATGTCCGTAGGAACTCTTACAGATGTTTTTATTCCTTTTAGCTTCAGATTTGTAAACTTTGCTACCAAAAGATAAAGGTTGCTGTGCATGCCAGTGAAGGTATAGCTTCCATGCTTTCTTGTCTTCAGCACTAAGAGTAGGTGATGTGGTCGGCCTTCTATCCAGTATTAAATTTTATAGGAGGCTGAGTAGACCCCAAACCTATTCTGAAAGTTCGAGTGAAATTGAAAATTCCACCTTCAACAGTAAAAAAATCTGCTCCCTTGAAGTCCACAGTCTATATAACTCTACCAGAAGAGTTAACGTGGTTCCCTACCAAAAGGTACAGTGAGCAGCATATACAACTTACTGGCATTTTAACCATTATAGCACATGTGTTTAGTGGGGAAATCTGACTGTTCTTTCATATGGGATGGAAAATGAATCAGCATTGATTAGAGGTGATTTAGGGCTATAGTCCAGTACAAATAAATATATGCTGGTAAGAGATAAGAAAACGTTACATTGATTTTACCTTTTATCAAAATAATATATGTGATGAAAACGATGTCTACCTTTCTGGATGCAAGAATCACATCAGTGTAGAAAATTATGAAACACCTGCAATTGCAAGCCATGCTACATATTTCTTCATCATCATCATCATCATCATCATCATCATCATCATCATCATCATCATCATCATCATCATCAATAACAGCCTTGGATTAGGCCTCCTGGCCTGTTCCACTTCCAGAAGAAAGTTGGTCTTTCCATCTCTTCCTTGGTCTTCCAATGTCTCGTTTTCCATGAGGTGTATAGTTCAATAGTCTCTTGGGTAACCTATTGTTGGGCATTCTTAATACATGTTCATACCAGTTGCTGCAGTAAGGTTCTATAGTATCCGTAATGGCGGTGATATTCAATTCTGTTTGGATGTCAGCATTCCTTTTATGGTCGTAAAGAGTATATCCTGCAAGAGGTCTTAGCAATCGCATTTCAGCAGCTTCTATTCTTCGAAGTTGCCCTTTTGTTAATGACCATGTCTCTGATACATATAATAGTGCTGGAACTGCTATAACTTTATAGAATTTCAAAATTGTTTCTGGCCGAACTTTCTTTAATAGAGTCAATTTGATTGTCCTTAACAGTTGCTGAAATTTGGCAAGTTTAATATCTACGTCCCTGGAGTTTATATAAGAAAGATTGCAGCTAAGATAGTTGAATGTGTTGACTTGTTCTATACAATTATTATTGATTGCAATTTTAGATCTTATATATCTTATAACTCTATAAAATCCAACTCCGGAACAGCAGTAACTCAGACAGAGTTGCAGAAGATGTTTCAGAATTTTCTACACCAATGTGATTCTTGCATCTAGAAAGGTGGATACCATTTTCATCATGTGTTTTGATGAAAGGTAAGATCAACATAACCTTTTCTTATTACCTCTTACCAGCACATTAACTGTACAAAACTACAGGCCTAAATCACTGCCATTCACTGCTGATTCGTTTTCATCCCATGTGACAAAGCAATTGGATCTTCCCACTAAACACGTGTGCTACGACTGGTTATAATGCTGATAAGTTGTATATCCCACAGATTATAGATGACATAAAATCAATTCCGAGAATTATATAAAATATCAAAATAATTTAGCCACTATTTCCGAAAAGTTTCAATTTTACATTTAATAAATTAAAATGCTTAGAAAAGACACCAAAATTAAGATTAAGACGACTTCATTATGTTTAGTTACAAAAAAAAAAAATAGAATTCATGCTTTTTCATTTTCACAAATTCAATGAATAACACAGGGTTCGCCAGGGAAATGGGCGATGTTAAAGTACACACTACAGAAATTTTGTAGGCGATAGTAGGAGCTGTTATCTGTTGCTACATTGCCGAAACTATACCATTTACACAGTGTTACATGAACAGTCGTCATGGATCAATGGAACAGTGCACAGCGTGCATATGCAATCAAAGCGTTAAAAACAATGACAGTTCCGAGGCTGCCATAAGAGATTTTCATACACATTTCAATACCACACATCATGATCCTGTGCCTAGCGCACATGCGATCAAATTATGGATTACAAATTTCGAGGCCACAGGATCTGCTGTGAAGAGAAAGCCACCAGGTGAAAGAACTGTCAACAGTCTCGTAACTGTCATTTTTTTTAAATGCTTAACTTGTCCAGGGTTCGCTTATTCTTGGATGACTGTATCGTATATAGGGAAATAAAAAGTCATGAGGATACTACTCTTCTTCAGAATGACCTCAATAGAATAAATGATTGGGCAATGACCAACAAAATGAAAATAAATTCTCTAAAGAGCAAAGCCATTAGCTTTACAAGAAAAAGAAATAAAATAATCACATCGTATATGTTAGGGGGTGAAACCATTCCAGAAGTTAACAAATGTAAATACCTAGGAATAACATTTAGCAGCGATCTCGGCTAGGGGGAACATGTTACTGACACAGCAGGAAAGGCATGGAGGGTGTTACACTTTGTGATGAGGGTACTAAGAAAAGGCTCTGATAAATCCAAAGAGATTGCATATAAATCACTAGTTCGTCCAGTAATGGAATATGGTACTGCATGTTGGGATTCTTACAGATTAGAACATATTAAGACACTGGAAAAGATTAAAAAAACGGGCTCTCAAGTGTTGTCGTAATAATTCACCATTAAAATGGTACACACTCACGGACCGGAGAATGCGAATACAACTATGCGCAATGTTCAAAACATACAGAGGTGAGCCTGCCTGGAGAGAAATAAAAAATAGGTTGCAGTCGCCAAATTACTCTTCAAGGAACGATCACTCATATAAATTTAGGGAAAGAAGACAGAAGACGGACACTGGAAAGTTTTCTTTTCTCAGTTGTACTATCAGAGACTGGAATGCTTTACCTGCAGACTTACTAAAAGCTTTACCAATAACCAAAAAATGTATTTAAAAATAGGCTTAAGGACTTTACTAATAGATGGTAGTATATTATACACACTATTTAAAGGGTGTAATTGATATATGTTATTGAAGTGTTGTATCAGTGAGGAAGTGTGTTGTGTCAGTGAAGTGTGTAGTGTCAGTGAAGTCTATTGTATAAGTGAAGTGGCTGTGCAAAGTATTTGAACAGTGAAATGGTTTTGAAGTGTTAGTGAAATCAGGATAGAATCAGTGCAGTGAGTGAGCTGTCAGCGAAATAAGTGTAGTGGCAAAAGGTACTTGTGCAGGTATAAACCTGTCACACTCGTGGGTCTTAGTTCGAACTTAGGATTAAGATACAAATTAGATTTACTTTAAATGTTATTTTAAGTGATCATGCTTCATTTAATTTAGGGCGCTCCTTGTTATTATTATTATTATTATTATTATTATTATTTATCATTATTATTAATTATTGTTTTTTTTATTAGTTGTGTTTATTATTAATTGTCATTATTGAGTGTAATTAGTTACCACTGCCACCGAATATATACCCATTTGCACTGTGAATAAATGCATATATACATACACACTGTGCACTGTTCCATTGTTCCATGGCAACTGATCATGTAGCGCTGCATAAATGGCATAGTTTTGGCAATATAACAACAGATAACAGCACCTTCTATCGCCTACAATATTTCTGTAGTGCATACTTTAAAATCGCCCATTTCCCTGGTGAACTCTGTATAAAAGCTATGACTTCATTCTTTGGTCATAAAACAACACAACAGCATCTAATACTCTTATACCTAAGAGTCGTTTCATGCAGAGTTCCTCTGCTTATAGATCCCATCCAGCAGGCAACACATCACTGCCAGCCTAGATCATATACGTAACAGATATGTCGGGGTTATAGGCTTTGAGGTTAATAACTTTTGTTGGGTTTACTACGCTGCCATCTAGTTGTTACATAAGGAGTCACGTCCTAATACCCATTTGAATTGCATTAGTGACTGTGCTGCCATCTCGTGTTCATTTACGGCGGACAGGTGGCGATCCTGGCGGTTGTTCTCTTCAAAGTGCTGCCGATTTTAACGTAGCGAGGAGTTATCTGTTACATATATGATCTAGGCTGCCAGGCAGAAGGTTGAATGAACTCAAGTTTAAGTTTAGTTGATTCTTCAGTACGTTATGTTAATGTTCTAATTTATATTGTAAATGAAACCTTAAATGTAAACATAAGGTTAATACGAAAACTAGAGGCTATTTCATTAAATATGACCAATCACAGTATATGTTCACACAGAAGAGATGTATGTAACATTAGAAACTTGATATTTTCAAACTTTAAGTCTACAAGACAACACAAAACTGGAAGATAGAGAACAGAATCAACCTATCATATTTTGTAACGTTTTCGCCTCTCTTGAAGGTAGAAGGAACAGAGTAGCACATCAAAGCCTGTTTTCTTGCAATCTGAGAATTAGCTGCCCAAATTTCATAAACTTAGTGCTTCAGCAACAACACACAATTGATTCAGAAGTACACTTTTTGGATATACTGAAAGTCTATAAGATCATACAATGACTTATATTTATTTGAATAATCAAGAAATTCAGTACAATCCAACTCCTAAGATCCTAGGATTAATTTTTGATGAAAAACTTTTATGGAAAACACATTTAACCAATGTTGCTTCACAGTGTCTACCATGCTTAAATCTCTTGAAGATCATAGCTAATAAGGAATGGGGATCAGATATCACGACAATGCGTCTGTTTTATAATGCTTATATATGATCAAAATTGACCTATCGATGTCAAAATGGGGACGAGCATCAGCAACTCATCTACAAAAAATTTCTGTTCTTCAAAACTCAGCCTTAAGATTATGCCCAGGAGTGCCAAAAAACCACATCAACTGTTGCCCTAGAAATTTAATGTAATATTCAACCAATCAGACACTATATATTACAACAGGATCTAAAAATACATTTAAAATTGCAAGCCTCATCCAGATCTCAGATGTTCTTCAAACTGTCAGGTGATATCTGTGTAATTTCTATAAAATAAAAAAAGAAGAAATACCAATCTATATCACAGACACACTCATTGCTAAAACTCCAGTTGTGAACGAAATTCCTCCATGGAAATGGGTGATTCCAGAACATAGCATACAAATTCCAGGAAATCATTCCAAAAATGATCCTCCATACATTCTTAAGTTAGATGCCATGGAACTACTCTGCAGCACATATTAGGATCACCTTCAAATTTATACAGATGGATCTCTAAATCCTAATAATGGGACATCAGGAGCAGGGTAGTATATTCCAAAATATCAAGAAAGTTATTTCATACCATGTTCATCCTCCTCCAGTCTTGACACTGAATTGCTAGCTATTAATGCTGCTCTTCAGTGTGTTACTCAAATTTCTGAAAAATCTATTTGCATACTTACCGACTCCAAGTAGGCTATATTTAATATAATTAAATATGTACCAAACTATATGCACATAGAATTATTCCACTTCAGAAACAACTAAGTAAACTAAAAGAACTCCGAAAGGAAATAACATTTCAATGGATATCTAGTCATTGTGGTATACCTGGAAACGAGAAAGTCAATAATATTGCAAAGCAGGCAACATATTTGCAACCAACACCTCTTCAAGTGATATCTCTATCCAGTGATTTTGCTTCAGTAAAGTCTCATTTTACAAACCTATGGATCAACAATTGGCTCTCTTCTGACAGAGGAAAAATTTTACAGTCTGTACAAAAGAAACCAAATGACCTGAAAATGTACAAAAACTTGCCCTGACATGTTCAAACATTTTTAACAAGAGCCAGAACAGGTCACATTGTCACTCAATTGTACCTACACCAATTTCACATTTCTGATAATCCTACATGTCTGTGGTGTAATAATCATGATGAAGATCTGGAGCACATTCTTCTATAATGTCCATCCATAAACCACAAAAGAAGTAAATTAAAATCATCAGTACCAGTTGCAGAAGACAAAGCTCTGCAGTATATATTGACTACATCCCAACTCTGGCTACTACTGTTTCCGTCATGTAACTTGGTGGTCGCCTGCGCCATGAGAGAAAGAACTACTTTTAGCAGTGTTGCCGCATCAGTGAAGTTAGCAGGTTGAAGACAAAGGTTATAATGTCGAAATGGGATGTAAATACAAGATGGTTTAAGAATGTGCTAACTTAATTAAATCAAAATATTATGTATTGATTGATTTGTAAATAGAAGAATGCAATTTTATCTTTAAGGCATATATTCATACTTGAAGCTAATTTTAGTGGCATTCATAATATATAGTATATTTGTTATTATATACAGACAAAAATTATAGAATGAAAATTTTTCGTCCATAGGTGTACTATACTATTACAAATCAGTGTTTTAATATTTGTTGTTGTTGTTTTCTAATGCCAGGCATTTGACAATAAAAGTCATTTGACCTCTTGCACTCCAATATTTTTCAAAGATATTATCATGGTCAGCCACTGAAGCACAGATTTTGAGGTGTTCCGAATCCATTTCTTGGTTTGAGTTGCACAATGGGCAGTTAGGGGACTGATATATTCCAATTCTATGCAGGTGTTTGGCCAAACAGTCATGGCCTGTTGCCAATCTAAATGCAGCTACAGGCGATTTTCGTGGTAAATCGAGAATTAACTGTGGATTATGATGCAGAGAGTTCCATTTTTTCCCTTGAGATTGTGTTATCAAATTTTGCTTGTTGAAGTCTAAGTATGTAGATTTAATAAATCTTTTCACAGAGTAATACGTAGATTTAGTAACAGGTCTGTAAGTAGCAGTGCTGCCCTTCTTTGCTAAAGCATCCACATTCTCGTTTCCCAGGATTCCATAATGGGATGGTATCCATTGGAATACAATTCTTT
Organism: Periplaneta americana; assembly: GCF_040183065.1. Lineage (NCBI taxonomy): Eukaryota > Metazoa > Arthropoda > Insecta > Blattodea > Blattidae > Periplaneta > Periplaneta americana. Next base: position 165,824,239 of record NC_091124.1, read on the forward strand.
TATTGAGTGATATTAATTGAGAGAGCATTTTAGTTATTTCTGCTGTTTGAGATGAAGGTGTGTGTTTAGAGACTATTGATAGAATAGCTGCTTTGGAGTCTGACAATATAACTGCATTCTTAAATTTATAGATGTGGCATAGAAGATTCCTGAGATTTTCACTTATTGCAATGATTTCTCCATCGAAACTTGTTGTTCCATATCCAAGAGATCTATTTAGTGAGAAGAGACAGCACGTAACACCTGCACTGGCACCTTGTTCTCTGGAGATCAAGGATCCGTCAGTGTATAAATGAAGCCAGTTTTGTGGAGGGTACCTAATAGTAATTGTCTCTAAGGACAATTGTTTCATTATTTCAGTGTTTACTTCTGATTTCAGTATTTCTTCTGTTAAATTTAGATTATACTCTATATTTAATAGAATTAAAGGGTGTGTTTTAATATTTGGTCATATTCTCAACGCCATTTTCAATTATAATGACATCATCTTAAATACGAACACCACCAAAATTGCGGAATCTTTGTATCTCTTCAGGCAGAAATATATGGGCTATATACGAAACCGAAATTTGGAATATGAACATTTATAAATGTTAAAAAAGGAAAGTAAAAAGTAACTCTTAAAAATGTTTATAACACCTATTTACCTCATTATTTATGACGAATCTTCGTCTTCTTCGTTGGAGCCTGACGAGTTTGAATCGGACTTATCAGCCAAATTAATGATTACTGGCTCCAAGACGTTATGACAGGCGATTCCTTCTCATAAACCTCCTCCTGAAGCATCTCGACATAGCGTACTCAATTTTCCCACAATGTTGCATCCACAAGAAGAGCCTCCTCGAACAAAACTTCAATGTCTGCCGTTTTAAATGTTTTGTTATCTTCAGCCACATATCCCTTCATTTGTGGCCAAATGAGTTCAATGGCATTGTATTGGCAGTGATAGGGCGGTAATCTAATTATGCTATTCCATAACGTCTAACAATGCCACTGAGTTCATACAGCCCCGTCTGGGGCTTATATATTTTCACCAACTGCAATAATTCTACCCCCGTCTGCTTATCAGAATGAGGCACAATATTTGTAAGCAACCAGGCTATTATGTCACTCTTCTTAGAACTGGAGGTCGGAGGTTTGTTCTCTACAACAGAACGATAGGGGGCATTATAAATTACAATAATCGACCGTGGCGTAAGGTAAGGAAGAAACTGCGTCATAAATCTCGTCTTGAAACATTCCACATTCATTTCTCCACGATAATCAGTATTTGATTTAGATCTAAACACTAATTTACTTTGAGGAATAAATCCCGTTGCGGCTGATACAGCATGACACATTATTATTCAGCTGCCTTTACCAGTAGGAACCTTCATGCCTCCAGAACCGTCACTATTGTGCCAGCATTGTTTCCAACTATGATTTTGATTAAACCAAGTTTCATCCATGTAATAAAAATTTTTAATTCTCGAAGCCTGTACTTCATGCATTGTTCTGAGAAACATTATTCTTGCTGCAGAAATATCATTCTCTCCATCAGAAATTTCCTGCTGTCGTTACATTTGTGATATTTAAATCTCTAGACTTCAAAATTCTTAGTATGGACGATCCACTATCCTCATATCCCCTTGCTTCCTTCATTTCAGATATCAGTTTTTTTGCAGTAGGAAATTCCCCCTATCGTGAAATTCCAAAACTTTACTACGGTTGAATTCGTCCACTCCAGTTACCGATTTCTCCTTTTGCCTCGTTTTGCCTGAAGAACGAAACACTGCACTACCAGAAGCATTTTCCGATATTTTCCTTTCTCGAATACTGTGTTGCAGGATTCTAACACTCATGCTGCAAGTTTCTGCGTTTGCTCGCCGCACTGCACACTGGCCCGCCAGCAGACGCTTCCTTCTTGAAATAAGCATGTACCTTATAAATTAAATATAATTATTTGTACAAGACCAGCTGCTTTCTTTTCTGTCCTTCCATGCCTTAAATTATACCAGAATATTTTAAAATATCAGTTTTACCACAAACATACTTGCGAAATAATTTAAATGGCAATTGAAACACTCTTCACTGAATATCAACCAGTCTCCACAACAGCATCTAATTCACTGACGCCTAATGCTTAATACAACATGACGTCATGATCGATGCCATAGTGCATCTTGCTCGAACCGTTAAGTTACATGACATATACAGTAGCAACAGGCATCTATAATGAACACCCATCAAAATACCGCTCATTTCTCATGAAAAACAAGAACTGAAAAGACTACAGTGGACTATAGTGACCTTATGTTGTCAGCAAACAGCTGGATACATTAAAAAGATTGATTGATTTCTTACCCAAAAGTCTATCACTGAGTACCATTACCGTGAAAGCCTAAAAACTCCTAACATACAAATTGATTTCAACAACTGATGATATCACTAAAAAACGGATAGCCTTGGTTATACCTTCTGTAAATATTCCTCACCCTGAATGCTCTAATTCTCCTCTGGTCACAGCTTGCTAATATGTTTACATTTAACTCTGTACTGTAAATGCAATTTAAAGTTGCACATACTAAAAGATCAATTAAATGTACCAAAAGTTCATTCAAGCTTCTGTCCAGCAATGATGCACTAATGTCTACCAAGTGGAGTGTGGCAATGGCAGAACAGCACATAGAAATAACACTTGGTAGTGCCTGTCAAGCATGGCATAGCAAGCAGAGGATCTAAGGGATGAAAGTGGTAAGTGCAGCAGGAGGTACAACACAAAAATCATAAATGCCTCAATAAATTCTACTCTGCCACTTTGGTAATTGCAGATTCATTTGTACAATGAAACTTCATTTATGTAATCCTACAAAATATTTAAGAAGCAATTAAACCTTACGGATTCACTTCAAGTGTAACTTATCAAACCTTCATATCAGATTTCTTTAAATTTTGCTGATTTGTTAGTTATTTTGTAAGATTTTCAGATCAAAATACAGGAAGTCATTAGTGGAAATCAGTTTCCTCTGTTAAGTTTTGGCATTCATTGCACTAATATACTACCACTACTACTACTAACATTAAGCACTAAATGGCAGCAAGATCTGAAGTACTTCACAAGTACTGAACAATGTGACAAACGATGTGTTTAAGAAGGTAACACTTGAATATATTTGGAGATTAATTTCGTAAATATGTATTAAGCAACACAGTTTAGCTTTTTCATTCAGTGAACTCAATATTAAATGTATTTTATTGCAGTTACTGAGTTTTTAAAACTACGCTGAATTTTTCACCCCTTCACACTCTTAATGCATTTGTTTCTCATGCAGGGAAGTATTGTCTACAGACAGTGGTGAAAACTGCATCAAGGTTTAAATTTAGCCCACAAAATTTTTCAAGTTCTATTTCTTCCTCAGACTATTTTTAACATGGTTAGAGTCATATACAAACCAGCATCACAAGAAAAGCACATACTGTGTCATTACAAGCTATATGCATTTTTAAACAATTCTCTTCTTTCATCACGTTGCCAATCACAGTTCCATTTAGAGTTTTATTTTCTTGGACTATCATTCAAAAACCAATCATTAATGAAGTCGTTTACTGTGCACCAAAATAAAACAAATTTTCGTCTTCTGGATTGCTCAAAAAAAGTATTTCTTATAATCGCAAAAAGAAAGATATTTGCTTTCATTTATTTAGTGTACTGTGTGAGTAATTTTGCAAAAATTTACATAAAATAGTTATTCATACGTTGTAATCCTTTCTAATATTTTTCTATAATCCTTTCCAGTATTTTTCTACCTACTAAAATCGGTATTCAAATATGATATAAATATTGAAAGTGGTTTCTCCACTTGCACTGCGAAATGGCTAAGCCCCTTTCAATGTGCAAGATAACTCCTGCCATCCTAACGGCAAACACCAGCCATCTCCTCCTCGCTCCGTCCAGTGATCACTTGATCACATTTCCGTTCCCCTCGCGTATGTGGTACCTAAGAGGTTACGTCCATTTTCGGTTTTCCCCTTCAAAATTTTCCAGAGCTCCTTCAGTGGAGCAGCGTAACCTGGAGTGAGACTAGTGGCCAACAGGCTTGGAGCTCACATATTTAGTTTCGTACAGCCCCCAACCCCTTGTAAGGACGCGTTTTGCATACCTTTAAATTTTCCTCCCAATTATCATCCCCTTTCGATTTTTCGATTTCGATTTTCGTGGTTTCTAATAAGGTTCTGAGAACATTACTTTCTAGTCAAATATCAACAGTACTATGGAATCAGAATGTTGACGAACAAGTTGTAGGTGCTAATCCTTTACTGTGGAACTCTCTTATACTTGCAACAACCGCTGTGCCTTGTTCCTTCCTTGAAAAAATAACACAAAATGGTTATTTCTTCTTTAATTTCCTTACTTAAGTTAAGGTGACAAAATTATGTAATTAGTACATCCCAAAACCCTTTTGAATCTGAGAAATTATTATTTAGCCTATATAATTGTAGTTCAAATCGAGAAATTTAGGCAAATAATTTTCATACCAAAATAAACATATCTCTAGCTGCTATAGAATAAAAGTTAAAAGAATTTAGTTTTCTGAAACTATCAAAATTAGTTGAAGCTATAAAATTGAACATATTTTTCAATCTCGACTGTATGGTGCAGTTCTAAAACAGTTTGAAAACAGTACCTCGTATGCAAGAACTTTAAATAATGTAACAGTAAGTTTACTGTTCTTTTCTGTTCATGTTAATTTGTAATAATTTTAATTTCAATCAATAATCCATACCAGATTTATATTTCCAACCAGAAGGAAAATGATCGAGTTCCAATTTTGGCTGGAATAAAATATAAATATAAACTCATCACTGCATCGAAAGTTGTAAGATGCTAAAACCTCCCACAGTTGGAAATGTGAACAAATAGACAATTACATTACATCAGATTTAAAAAGGATGGCAGAAGTAGCCCAAAGCACTGGTTTATCTGCTCTTTCTATATCTTAATTAGTCCTATGTACTCAATGAAGTGAAAAAAGAAAACAAATTCAATTAAAACTTACTAATTAACAACAAGGAAGTTTCAGTGTACTATATAAACAACCTAAAGTAGCCACCAGAACCACAACCTAAGAAACTGAAATTTAACTAGTACATGACCCTCTTGGGGTCTTGACCCACCCTAGCTCCTCATCAGCCTCAATGTCTCGGTTTGCAAAGAAGGCAATGCGTGGGAAGTGCAGATCCTGATGCTCAATGAACACTCGCACCGGCAGCAAATTTGGAACACACATGTGGTTGATGAAGCGTGCTACATTGCCATAGTGTCTCGCATCAATGCAGTAAGTCTCTCCATCCTATACAACAATACAGAAAAATTATTGTTATGATTTAATAACAAAATTCTTACATATGAGCCGTTCAGAGCAGAAGTGATGTACATCAGAAATGGGTAATGAGGGTTAAAGTAAACATTCAGCACAAAGTAGCAATTAATATTAAATTTATTTAAACTACTAGCCGTACCCGTGCACTCCGCTGCACCTGTTAGAAATAAATATAAAGTAATTACATAATTAAAATAGGACGTTTGATCCAGGGAACAACTTTTACAACAGCGTAAGATAATCTGCTTCGCTCATTACCCAATTTTTTTGCATTGCATTTATTGCATATATATTTTATATATTTTAACACGATTCAATTGAGCATAGTTAAAATTTGAATTATAAAATAATGGAGTGCTAAGCTAACGTACTATTACTGCATACTAAATCAATACACTCTCGTTATTTGTTAATTCTCTGAGATTAAAATGAGTGTACATAAATATTATTTTAAGAAATACAGAAAATGAATGTACAAAATAGCCTATCAAATTTTCTGTGCATAAGAAGCTATTTTAATCTTACCTATCCTCGATTTACTCAGACGTTACTGTAATAACATTATAGCATTATGTCCAACTAGAGAAACTACACTTTCCAATGGTGAAATAATAATTAATTATACAAATCGGTTAATTTAGCTTCTGATATTACTTCATACAAACACAGAAACATTTTCTGTAGGCTATGTTTAATAGCTTTCGATTGTTGATGTCCAAGGCCCCTGTTTCGATTGTTGTTGTCCAAGGCCCCTTATAGACGAAGTCATTTGTTCTTAATTCATTGCACCGTCTTGGATGGCGTTATTTTAATTTTAAAACTCATTTATCTCATTAAATATCAGTCCTATCAAAATGTTGTAAAGAATAAAACTTATCGGAAATCATTTTTAAAGAAACTTTTGTTATGTAACATTTTTCACAAAAATCAATAATAAGCGAGATATTTCGATTTATTTAATTCAGGCCCCCTTATAACCCCCCTTTTAAATAATGTATTTTGAATGCCATATAGCCTAAAATCTAAGTTACAACGAACTTAATTTATATTCCAATTTTCATATAAATCGGATCAGGCATTATCGCGTGAAAAGGTAACAAACATACAGACAGACATACAAACAAAAATGTCAAAAATGCGATTTTCGGTTTCAGAGTGGTTAATTATATATGTTAGGACCAATTATTTTTGGAAAATCGAAAATTACCAGAAAAATTTCGGCTACAGATTTATTATTAGTATAGATTATTAGTCGGTAGATAGCAGGAAGGACATATTAACTGCTACTTTGCGCTGTATTTTATAAAATTTCTACTTTAAACGTCATTATCCAATTTTGACTTACACCACTTTTACTCTGAACGGCTCATATTATGTTATTTCATTCTCTACTGGGTGTGTTCATTTCAAAGTGTGTCATGACGTCACTGTTGATGAGTCAGCGATTTGAAGCAAGTTTCAGCTTTTGTGTCAGAGAAGTTGCCTATTAATCAAGGCGTTCAACCTGAACTTGAGGACGTGTACGGTATAACTTGAACGTCGTCGCAACAGATGGCAGTCTGTACGGTCTGTGTGCTACCATAACCTCTTTCGAACCGTGTTTTGCGCAGCCAAGTCGTACGCAGGGTATGTTATCGGTTGCGTACCGCAACATTCCACAATACAAATCAAATGCTCCATGTCCATGTTGACCGTCGAAGTTAATGTCAACAAATAATACGTAAGTAATCGTCTTAACCCTCTCCACATATCCCGACAGTAAGAAAAAACTCACCTCAGTACATGTTTCAAAACAGTTCACATTCCTGCCACTACCGGCATTACCGTACGTATCGGTAAGTACTCTTCTGAATGAACGCCGTACTTGCTAGGCACCTTCTCTGGCACATAAGTAATACACTTCTGCGGAAGTGTAGGAAGTTGAATTCTCTAGGCTCATCAACTAGCCATATGACGGCATACAGCGAGCCATGACACACTTTGAGCTGAACACCCAGTATTTCTGTACATTAACAAGAATTAAATTTATGAAAGGATTAAAGATGTGTAGGTTGATATCACAGTGAGCTGCTATTTCAAATTGTATTTATATTATACTGTATATGTATATGTATATGTATATGTATATGTGTATATATATATATATATATATATATATATATATATATATATATATATATATAAGCAACAATTATTTTTACGAAAAAAAAAATTAAAATGATTATTTGCTATGTTGTCATAGTGCCTCGTTAGTTATAATTATGAAAGAATAAAAATATATATGTCTGAGAATTAAGTTCGCGAATTCATCCTAGAAAAAGTACTACATACCTCATTACTGAAATCACTATAGCCACCTTCAAAGTACTGCCCTTGGGAAACTATGCACCAATGCCAACACCTAGTCCACCCTTCAAAGCAATTTTGGGACTCTGTTTCTGGAATGGCCAATAGAGTTATTGTCATATTATTCTTGATGTCTCGAAAATTATCAAAATGCCTTTCTTTCAATATTTCGTTTATCTTTGTATAAAGACAACAGTCACTGGGTACCAGACCAGGTGAGTAGGGAGGTATTCCAATACAATTATTTATTTACTCGCACTGGCTAAAAACTCCATCCCATGTGAGCTGGTGCATTGTCATGATGGAAGATCCATGAATTGTTGGCAAAAAGTTCAGGTCGTTTTCCATACTTTCTTTCAGTACTTCCAAATATTATGCTTGACAAACAGTGCAGTTCATACAAATTCATAATGAATAATCTCTCTGATTTAAAAAAAAAAGTTATCAACATCGTTTTGACATTTGATTTGGACTGACAGACCCTTTTTGGTCATGAAGAATTGGTTGTCTTCCATTCGACACTTTGTTTCAGGGTTGTATTGATACACCCCATGTTTCATCACCAGTATAACATGATACAAAACATCATCTTGCCTCTCCAAAAGGTCTTGGCAAGGTTTGACTCTCCTTTGCATTTGTTCATCAATAAGCTCCTTCAGGACCATTTTGACACATATCTTTGTCATGGCAAGATATTCAGTTAAGATTTTCGTAACTGCTCCTTCAACAATGTTTGCTTAGTCTGCTATGCTTCTCACAGTCAGCTGGGGATTTTGACACATAATTTGACAAATTTTTTGCAATGTTTTTGTTAGTTTTCCTCATTACTGGCTGCCCTGACCTCACTTCATTAGTGATGCTTTCTCTCCTCTCAGAAAAACGTTTAATCCATTTGTGCACTGCAGGTTTCTTCATAACATGATTCCCATAAACTTGGACTAGCATGTCTCTGATTTCACTTTCACTCTTGCCAAGTTTAACAAGAAATTTAATGCTTGTTCGTTGCTCTAATTCAAACTTCAACATTCTCATGACAACACACAAATACATGTAACAACAACAGTGAACCCCACTCAGCAACACTGCCACACATCGACATGAATATAGCTGTGAGATACCGATATAGTACCAAGATTATGAAATCTTACCAACTTGTTTGTATAATGCTGCCAAAGTGCACCATAGCAAGTTCACGAACTTAATTATCAAACCTGTAGGATTTATCACTAGGGACAGGAATTTTTATGTAATATCAAAGTGTGAAATATTTAATATCAATATCTGGCAGATATAGGATAGGTAAGACTCTCCAGTTGTGATTTCATAGAGCACTCGACTCTTTTACCGTATACTTGACACATTACTATTTTTTCCATCTTAGTGAAATCTTCGTCCATCGCAATCCATGATTTTATTTTTGTCATTAGGGTTGAAAATAAAGGGGCCAATTTAGTTAGTTAAAAGCAGTAGATAAACTCACTTGCACTTTATATTGTAATTACTGTTAATTCCCGATTTACCACGAAAATCGTCTGTAGCTGCATTTAGATCGGCAACAGGCCATGATTGTTTGGCCAAACACCTGCATAGAATTGGAATATATCAGTCCCCTAACTGTCCATTGTGCAACTCAAACCAAGAAATGGATTCGAAACACCTCAAAATCTGTGCTTCAGTGGCTGGTCATGATAATATCTTTGAAAAATATTGGAGTGCAAGAGGTCAAATGACTTTATTGTCAAACACATGACATTAGAAAACAACAACAACATATTGTAATTACTAAAATTAGATAAGGGACATATGCATTTTAGCTGCTCCCTGTAAAAAACAAAGTACCTACTAAAATCTCAAACTATAGGCATTTATGAACTATTCTTTGAAAAGTGACATTCCTGTCTCATTCAGAAGGGTAGGATTATTCCAGCCGAGAACCATACTTAATAATTGCTCGGAAAATCCCATTTCTGTATAGATCTACTAAATTTAAAGTAAAGAGGTGAAGCAATAACCTGAAAAGCTATTTATTTTAATCTTTCAACATCTTTCCAGTTTGTTCCTTTACTTCACCTTCTTTTCAAAAGTCGGCTACTTTATTGCGGCTCATGCCAGACTTGACACAGGCTTTCCCTAGAAGGATTAGGAAGAGGGTGGGTAAGGTTGCAAACTGCATGGGAACGGCTTGTTAAGACGTGTGCAGAACAATTATAGTTGGAGACAAATCATGTCGTCCTCGTTCCACTTCACCGCTACTTTCTGAGGGATTTTTACAATGCAAAGGTAGTTCTATGAGAAAGGTTGCCTTTTGTTCACTCATATTTATAGTGGGCAGTATGAAGTGAGTGCCTCTTTTACTTCCTGGAACTAACAACGTTATGTTTCGTCCCAAAATATGTCCTTTCTTGCGTAGGTAAAGAGGCTTTTTAAATCTGTGTATTTCAAATTGTAAACTTCCCCAGCAGAAGTTTTTTTTTTTCCTTTTAGAGAAGTAAAAATGAATAAAACCCCTAAATAATGTAGGTTTATGTAACACCAAGCCATAATATGTAATGTGGGGCAAATATGTAAAAATATGTAGTATCAAATTTTAATATATTAATGGTAATTACAAGATTCGCAAAGATTTGCTATTTATACACGGTTAGGTGCAAAGGAATATAATATGTAATTAAATAAAAATTCGGTCCCTATTTATCACCATATTGCATACTGTATGTTTATATGTAACAATAATAACTTTTATGGAGGACTGATTTTTTTTTTCCAATGGCAGGGCCCTTAACTTGCCAATATTCACCCTGATTCTACAAGGGACTCATACATGTTGCTAATGCTGAGAAGCATAAACTACTTAGTTTGGCAGAGTGCACCATAGGCAGTGAGAGTCCACATTGCACTTGTAATGAAGGATGACGATGATGGAGAATTTTTGGGATGTCACAGGGGAACCAGAGTACCCGGAGAAAACCTGTATGTTGTCTGGACCACAGCCTTGCCCAACACAATTATAAATTCGGAGGACAGTGAGACTTCAACCCTAGCTACCTGGTTTATAAGCAAAGTACTTTAGCACTGAGCTACTGTGGCAATTATTAAAAAATATAGTACAGCATAGGCTACCACAGTAACTATTTTAAAGTGTATTTCTACATATTAACAACAAATACTTTACTAAGGAATTTACTAACAAATAAAATACTGCTTCCACTCTCGCACACTAATTCGTTAAATCATATCACATTTCTGTAAATTAACAACAATTCTATAAATCACTAGATAGTTTCTGACGAACTAAGTGGTCTATGCTTCTTGCCACTAGCAACATCTATGAGCACGCTTGTAAAGTCAGGGTGAATAATGGAAAGTTAAGGGCCCTATGATGGAGGGGAATTCAAAGAATAAAAAAATACTGCAGGGTAAGTTATCACAGTGTATCGCTACTTCATACAGAATTCCTTTACAACAGCAAAGATCATGTTTATTAAAGAATTAAAAATACTAATATAAGAAGGGTACAGTACATCAGTCATTCATAGATTTCAAAAAGGCGTATGACTTGGTTAAGAGAGAAGTTTTATATAATATTCTTATTGAATTTGGTATTCCCAAGAAACTAGTTCGATTAATTAAAATGTGTCTTAGTGAAACTTACAGCAGAGTCCGTATAGGCCAGTTTCTATCTGATGCTTTTCCAATTCACTGCGGGCTAAAGCAGGGAGATGCAATATCACCTTTACTTTTTAACTTCGCTCTAGAATATGCCATTAGGAAAGTTCAGGATAACAGAGAGGGTTTGGAATTGAACGGGTTACATCAGCTTCTTGGCTATGCGGATGACATGAATATGTTAGGAGAAAATCGACAAACGATTAGGAAAAACGCGGAAATTCTACTTGAAGCAAGTAAAGAGATAGGGTTGGAAGTAAATCCCAAAAAGACTAAGTATATGATTATGTCTCGTGATCAGAATATTGTACGAAATGGAACTATAAAAGTTGGAGATTTATCCTTCGAAGAGGTGGAAAAATTCAAATATCTTGGAGCAACAGTAACAAATGTAAATGACACTCAGGAGAAAATTAAACACAGAATAAATATGGGAAATGCCTGTTATTATTCGGTTGAGAAGCTTTTGTCATCTAGTCTGCTGTCAAAAAATCTGAAAGTTAGAATTTATAAAACAGTTATTACTGGTTGTTCTGTATGGCTGTGAAACTTGGACTCTCACTTTGAGAAAGGAACAGAGATTGAGGGTTTTTGAGAATAAGGTTCTTAGGAAAATATTTGGGGCTAAGAGGGATGAAGTTACAGGAGAATGGAGAAAGTTACACAGCGCAGAGCTGCACGCACTGTATCCTTCACCTGACATAATTAGTAACATTAAATCCAGACGTTTGAGATGGGCAGGGCATGTAGCACGTATGGGCGAATCCAGAAATGCATATAGAGTGTTAGTTGGGAGACCAGAGGGGAAAACACCTTTGGGGAAGCTGAGACGTAGATGGAAAGATAATTTGAGGGAGGTGGGATATGATGGTAGGGACTGGATTAATCTTGCTCAGGATAGGGACCAATGGCGAGCTTATGTGAGGGCAGCAATGAACCTCCGGGTTCCTTAAAAGCCAGTAAGTAAGTAATATAAGAATCTCAATATAGATTATAACTTTTATTACATTTCTTTCATTAAGATTTCGTTGCATATTTCAAGCACTAAATACTCATTCCATACTGTCTGTATTGCTCATCAAGTTTCTGAAGCACGAATTCTAAATCATATACATCCTGTGCAAAAACTACCTGCCATCTTCAAAGCTCAAAGTAAATTATCCACTGACACTGTCAACAATTTCTCTTCCATTGATATAGAACTCTTTCCAAAAATAAATTAAATAATATTGGCGAAAGACTACATCCTTACCCAAGACCTTTAGTTGTATGAAATGGTTGATATAATACACATGTACGATCCTTGTTTGATATATGCTTATTACTGTAAAACCCTTTTATAATTCTCAAAAGCCAATCATCTATCTGCAAATCTCCGAGAACTTCTCATAATTTGTGCCTTGGTATAAAATGTTGCTTACGAGATTACACAAGCTGGCGCATAGCGCTTGAAAAACGAGTCTGAAGTGGTTCCCTCGTAATGCCAATTCTGCCGCTCAGAGCGCTGTTCTACCCTAAATATTCATAGCAGAACACTTATATGACATTGACATTTGGGACATTTAAAGGACTCACCATTGCTTATTAAATGCTTCGTACAATATTTTATGGACAATAGACGTAATTTCCAAACTTCTACTCCTCAATTATATTACAATAAAAGGCTGTCATTCTTGATATTAAAACATATTAGATATAAACTGAGGGACTGTCTGCTCTGTACTTCAGTTCATACTCCAAACATTTCTGGAAATAAATTAACTTGACATCTTACATATACGCACTATAGCCTACCCTTTTCACCTACTATTATTAATAGTGTTATTAAATAAGATATTGCAACTAATTAAGGTACTGCATTATCTTTAATTTCCTCGAATTCATAATTAAGCATTTGCAAGAAGGCCTAACTTTTCCCTCTCTTTTTAAAAAAAATACGAACGTCACAATAATTGAGAAGTATAATTATTGCGCGATTGTTTCTTGCAGTGGTGAAAACATTTCTATAGGCCCACTGATTAATCTATTGAGCATAGTAATAGTAAACGCTGTAGTATTTTAGTGCGTGTAAATATATTTTGAATTAGCATTTATTAAATTAGGAAGTTAGCCTGTAATTTGTGTGATTGAAATGGTTTACTGCTGTGTGTCATTGTGCAAATCGAATCAGAATAAAGAATGTGATTTTTCGTTTCATTGTTTTCCACAAGATGAAGGACTAAGAAAGAAGTGGTGTGTAGCCATTTCTCACGAAGGGGACAAACCAAGGACTCTTTGGACGCCAAACAAGAAATCGCGTGTCTGCAGCAGACATTTCAAAGAAGCTGATTTTAGCATTAGCACAACATTAAAACGTTTGCTTCCTAATGTGGTACCATCCGTCTTTGATGATTTTCCAAAACATAAACAAAATGTTTCAAACATAAGTAGACGCAACAAAAGAAGGATAACAGAAGTGGTGAATAACATTCATCCTGCTCAGAAAAATAAACCCAATGTTGAACATAGTACATCAGCTTTCAATGAAGCAAATGTTTCAATTGAAGAAATCTATGAAGCACATAAAAAAACTATAGCCACATAGTGCTCAATTGAAAGTAAAAAAATTCCCAAAGCCATTACATTAAAACGTAAACAAATTACTACGACAATTCGGAAACAAAATCAGCTTATTGGAAAACTAAGATAGACAGTATGTAATTTAAAAACCAAGCTATAAAGATACGACCTGTTAGTACTGAGTTCTTCACATAGCAAAACACAAACAATTTTCGAATATAACTTAGCTGAACAAACTTCAAATAACACTGTAACATGCTTGGCATATTTATAATATTCATACTCAATCAGTAATGCACAATTAATCGAATTATTTTCACGATACACAATGCTTTGTAATGGTACTATTCATCATTTCTTAGGGCAGCGAGGCGAACCTAGCGGCAGAAATTGTCATGACTCACAGAGACCTACTCTCGATCGTGCTATGCGCCAGCTTGTATAATCTCGTAAGCAACGGTATAAAACCATAGATCATCATCATCATCATCATCATCCGAACAAGTATAAGGCCCAAGGCCTGTTGCAGTCTCAGTGAGTCATTCTCAGTCCACCTTTTTTTTGGACGGACTAAAGATTTCTTCCCTTGAGGACAGTCTATTCCGATTCATTCGGTGGATATTATAGAATCATAGACTTTTTCTAAATCAATGAATGCCATGTGGGTTTTCAAATCTCTAGTATTTTTTTTTTTTCTCTAAACTATGAAAACACTGTCCATGCATGATGTCTTGAGTAAAACCACTCTGCTCTTTACTTACAAGGGAAGTATCACACCCTGCATGCCGAAACTTGCCTCAAAACTTTGGTGACATAACCGATGTGCTATGAGAAGACCACGTGCAAAATACTAGCTGCCTGTTTTCACTGCAAGGTCCCGAAATAAATCCCGGAATTATGCATATAAGCAATAGGAAAGTAGATACTAGTTGCTACAGGTTGGAATGGACAGCCCTTCCTGTGTGCAAACCAGTGGAGCAGTAGCAACCAGCAGTGAACAGAAGCACGTGAGTCAAGGTCAGTAATACTAATGGACGGCTACAGGGTTAATGTGTGTGTGTGTGTGTGTGTATCTAACGCTCTGGATTTAACAATGAAGTCATCATCCTTCTTGCTTCCCAATATTTTGATGGAAGGTCCACAAATGTCCTAAGAGTTTCACAATTAGCCAGGTGCTCCATCTCCATGTGCTCTTCTCTGGTGCACAGTAAGCATTTAGGTGAATTCAGTACTCCAATATGATGGAGGTGTTTACTGAGGCAATCATGACCAGTAATCAATCTAAACATGGTCACGGCAGATTTTCGAGGTAGATCAGGAATTAGTTTTGGATCTTTGAATGATTCTTTCCATTTTGAATTTTGATGTTTTGCTTGTTCGCTGTAACTTATTCTTTTTATGACTCGCTTTATTGATTCATATGGGAACTTGAAATTTGTTTTTAAGTTGATATAAGTTCCTTTCTTTGCTAACATATCTGCCTTCTCATTACTGTTCAGTCCACAGTGGGCAGGGATCCATTGGAAGACCACTTTTTTATTTAGCATTTGAATTTGTTTTACCATGCAATGAATTTCTTTTACTTTTTCCATTTTAGGGGATGTAGTTGAGCTGATTGACTGGATTGCAACTTTGGAGTCAGACAGGATGACTATGTTTTTGCAATGGTTTAGCCAAACAAATACATTTTGAAGTGATGTATAAATGGCTTCAACTTCGCCATCAAAATTTGTTGTGTACTTGCCAACATTTTTATAAAGAGAAAAGTATTGGCAAGTAGCTCCTGCTCCAGCTCCTTCATTTTGATCCATGAGAGATCCATTAGTGTAAATGTACAACCAGTCCTTTTGTGGATATTTTCTATTAATTGTTTGTAGGGCAATGGCTTTTGCTATTTCTGGTTAATGTTAAATGTATCCAGTATGATGTTGAGGGTTGTGTAGGAAAGGAGAACTGTTGCAATGAGTTCCATGGAGCAAGACATAAATTCGATTACTGTACTTGAGTTCGCCACGAGTTATTTCTGTAAGAATATTGTTTTGTCTTCAGGAAACATAAACGTGAAAGAAAAGCAAATGGCCCAGTTCATTATTGAACTGATTGAACATAATTGTGCAGGAGTGGACTGGTATGAGGGAACAACTCTCAATGTATGTGAAGGAAGTGATTATGATTCAAGTGATAGTAATACCGATCGCAAGACCCTTGCTCCTGCCACAGGTAATGTTGCAAGCCTGAGTTCGATATTCGAGTCAGACAGTGAATCCCCAGAAGCCAGTGATACGAACAGTCAGTTACCCTGCAAATCGTCCAATTCAAGCTATGTCGCAACTCCTAAAAAAATGTAAATGTAGGTGTCAGCATGGATTACAACAGGAAAGTTGTGAATTCTGGCTGAATGAATGTGGTAAAAACCGCCATTCAATATCATACATTCGCAGGAACTTCTGTTGTGTTACATCAGAGCGACAACTATATTTATGGAAGAAACAGGTGAAAAATATGACACATCCCATAGAACATAAAAAACTTATGTATGAGAAACTATTTGCTCATTTTGAACATGCTAGAAGACCATCGGATTGCTCCAGATTCCTCTTGGTACTATAGGAAAAACCCAACCGCTTGATAAGTTCTTCTTCCGGCAATGGAAAGCCCTTTACCGCCACTTTTCAGAAAAAATAGCAATGCGTGAAGATATTCATGATCTTCACGCCGAAGTTTTCATAGGGACACCATACTTAAATTGTAATAATTTATCAATTTTCAATTTTCATCTTCACGATTCTGGGATATGATAAGGTATTGTTGGTTTGCAAGCAGATACACAACAGAACGACCCGTCAAATATTGTCTTGAAACAATGTGAAGAACAGTGTCACAATGAAGTGAATTTTCATTGTGCATGGTACCGAAAAGAATTGTGTTTTCAACATTCAATCAATACGAGTCACTTCTGTCTCTTGACGCGAGAGAGTTTACTCCATTTCACACGTGCACTCCACCGCTCGCCAGTGAGACAGGGATGTCCAGCTGCTTTGTGTTATCGTCTGACCACAGAAGGATTCCAGCTTCGATTTCAGGGCCTTGCAGTGAAAACAGGCAGTTAATACTTTGCACGTGCAGATTTTGTGTCTACATATGCGCCATTTTGAATGTCATCTTCACTATGTACAGTATATATACTAATTAATATTAAATATCAGTCTTACATATGTGTAAAGTTCAAAGAAAAGTTGAACCGTGTAGATGCATCTTAAGACTTTTTCACCTGGGAGGTTTATCAAGGCACAAGAGTACAAAATGGAAGTACAAGATCTACAGGGACTGAGGAATCATATTTGAGAAGCATGTGCAGCGATTACAGGCAACATGCTGATGAATATCTTTAGGGCTACAGATTAATGGTGGGGACAATGCTATGAAATGGATGGGGGACATGCTGAATTACGATGAATTTCGTATGTACCGCCATCAAAAGAACCCCATATCGATTGCATGTCATATTTCTATAAAATGAATCGAGACTTTATAGCCACTCTATATATTGGTTGATATACATAAAACACAAAACACTACACTTTTTATATTAAATCAACATCTTTTTGGGAGCGAAAAAACCCATTCTCAAACACTCCTCGTAATAATGTACAAAATTATACCCTAAAAAAATCTGTATGGTATCAGTGCTAATTTTTTGTGAAAGATAATTGAAGCTACACAGTATAATTTTTGAATTATAATTCAAGAACATCAGCTACAAACAGTAATATAATTTGTAATGTTATAAAGGAACAATAGTTGCAAACATATAATAAGAAAGTTGTAGATCCGAACTGTTATTATAGGACTATAAACTGTTATTATGATGATGAAGAAAATGATGACGATGATGATTATGAAAATGAAGATGATGACGATGATGATATCTCATTTTCACAATAAGACTAGGCCTAAATATCTACTTATTGTCTGATTTCCTTTAGTACTAACATATAAGTCGTCTAGATTCAAAACCCTCCATAATTCTCAAACATGATTTTATAGGAAATGCAATTTCTTATATTCCCATGAAAAAATCAAGTTGTTTCCAGAATAATATGGTTTATGTACATTGTTAGGTGCCAAGATGAGTTTCAGAAAGATAATTAAAAGTGTGTATGTTAGTACAGAGCTCCAAAGGCATTTAAATTGCATGCATAGTGGGTTTTGTTCCTAAATTGGTTCCTAAAGGGGGTTTTGAAACTTGACTGTGGTTCAAGTTTAGAATATAGTGGAGACTGAAATTCAAAGGAATTTATGTGAGAAAAATAAAAGAAATGAATTAGTGACAGGGTTTATTGACAAAATTTCAACATGAATCCAACTTTTTTCCATCATATTATCAAATAAACTAAATGTTCTGTACAGCTGAAAACACAAAATTTTAAACTTCTAGCAAGATGTCACCTGGAGTTCCTTTACAAGCACAATTGTTCCTTATAAAAAATATCAGAGTTAATTTTTCAATTTTGTATGATATTAACATACAATTTGAGTCCATCCAACCTTTTTCACTTTGGATCATAGTGTTTCATGGGAAGATTATTAACATCAGTCATTTTCTTGGGACTGATTTCCACTCTTTTAGAAAGTGCTACCAACGGAATAATATCTTTAATAGTGGCAACTCTTTTGGTCACATATTTTGCATAATTCATTTCGCTCGCACGATGCTCCTTGCCTTGAGTCATAACATTAGTTTTAGTTCTTTGTATAAAAAAAAAACTGTTTACAGCATTGAAATGTTAAATACCAATTGACTGTAGCTTTGAAACGTGACTGGGCTGCATTCTCCCAATCAAATGCAGGTACATGATTTAAAACATCCTGAACACTGTCTTTTTTTCAAACCTAAACTTTTTTTTAACAATTTATTTGACAATTTTTGTACATTGGTACTATCAATTGTGCTTAAATAATTAACATTACAACAATATGAGACTTGTGGAGAGGGTGACGTCCATTAACGTTCCTCAAAGCATCAACAAATCAGTGGTCTTTTCCTCTTGAGGCGACAATCAGTCCGTGCAGGGGGCAAGTTCCGAGGAATCTGGTTGATTCAGCTGTTAGAATGTGTTGACAATGTTGCAAATAACCGTGTGTAGGAAGAATGAATTACAGTCTCTATTTTGGCTAGATCTAGATCTGAATGAAGTGTTTCATTTCTCATGTACCACGGTGCTCCAGTGATTATCCGTAGTGCCCGATTTTGGAATGTTTGAATACGCTTGATTTGACTTATAGAAGCCGATCCCCATAATGAACATCCATAGAGCCAAATAGATTTGAGAAGCATTACATATATGAACCTTTTGTTTGAAAGGGAAAGACAAGAGCTGGAAAGTATTGCTTTCAATCAATGAAGTCTGTATCTTAATCTCTGGAGGGTGTAAGTGAGATGTTTATTCCATGTCAAGCGACTGTCTAGGATGAGTCCAAGATATCGTACTTCTTCATGCTGTGGTACTGGTGAACAGTTGAGGTACAATGGAAGTGCTTTTTCTTTTTTGAAGTATATGAATGTTACTGTTGATGACTTATTTGTGTTCATGGCTGTTCTCCATTTTTTGTTCCATATTTCAATTTCTTGTAGAAAGTTTTGTAGATTGGTTGTCACTTGTTCACCAGTATCTCCTTTGCTAAGGATAGCAATGTCATCAGCGAACTGAGCTACAGTTAGAGAATCTGATTTAGTGTTGGTATATCATGAGTGTAAATTAAATAGAGAAAAGGGGGCTAGAGGTACACCTGCAGAAATATATCTAATCTGAGACTGTACACCTTCGTAAATTACTGTATAAGTTCGTCTTCTAAGAAATGATTGAATTAAACGGTAGTATGTGTCAGGAAGATGGTTTTTTTAGTTTGAATAAGAGGCCATTATGCCACACTTTATCGAACGCCTTTTCTGTATCAAGGAAAAGGCCTAAACAGATTTGTTTCTTTTCATAGGTGTCAAGAATTATGTCAATAATCCTGTGTAATTGTTGCAGACAGGAATGCATTTTTCTGAATCCAAATTGAGTATTTGGTAACAATGATTCTAGATGAGTTAATAGTCAAATATTTTTGAAAAGAGAGGCAGAAGACTTATAGGCCTGTAGTTAAATGGATCAGTACGAATTTTATTCGGTTTAGGAATCATCACAATATTAGCGTGCTTCCATATTGAAGGAAAATATGATAAGCGTATCATTGCATTGTATATCTGTGTTAACAGTACTACAGTTCTTCTAAACCTAAACATACATACAAGAACCTATAGACGAACAACGAATATTGTATTTAAATGTTAATCCTCTCTTTGAATGTTATACACAGGTAGTCTTTACTGTAGAACACTTACAATGTTGAAGAATAAAATGATCTTGTTGTATTTTGTCTTTAGACCGATAAAATACCTTATGGAACTTCACTATATATAAATCATTTGTAATTTGTATATCGGAATATTTTCGGCTTGTGCTTGCAATTTGGAAACTGTGACAGAATACCTGTAACAACTAAAATGCCAAATAATTACCATATCGATGTTGACCGCAATAATAGTACATAAAAAACGAACACAAACAAACTTGGAGGTTGTGTTAAAAGGTTAAATTTAATTACCTTTCTTGGCGTATTCTGTTTCTTTTCCAGTTTTCTGTTTGTCTCTGTCGGTTTCTGGATCTATCCAGTGGAACAAGAGAAGCATGTGCAATAAATTTGCTTATGTTTTACTGTGATTTGCAATGAAACAACAGGATCCTATTTAAGCTATAACAGAACACATGACTGCCATATTGGCACTTGACCGCATTCTCATCACCGATTGGCTCTTTTGTTAATGATTTTGAATCTAACAACTTTGTAAGTTTTACGTCCTATAGGGGATTTTGAAACTAAAGTCAATTTTCATCACTCTATTTCAGCCCAATTGAGTGTGCTTTCAACCTCAATATTTATAACAGCATTAGAATTCATTATACAGATTCAAATGATGTAAAAACATGAAAATGTGCAAAAATTGTGTTTAGGGGGTTTTGAATCTAGACGACTCATATCCTAACATCTTTTAAAATGCTAGTCAGTAATAATAGAATACTGGTGAAGACAGACATCACCTAAGAACACATAATCTCTCAATTCTCGCGACATTTAAAGAATTCACATGTATATTCTGAGTTTAGCTTCATTAAATGTGGATCGTTACATATCAAATTCTAATTTTCTGCCTTGAGGATATCAATATGAAAAATAAACTGACATCAGTACTTACTCTGTTGTCAAGATCAAAGAGATATGAATCATCTTCCCTGTGATCAGCTTCACAGTCTGATATAATTTCACCAATATATCTGCAAGTCAAGAGTTACATACATTAGTCTCCACACTGATCAGCATTGTAGGAATCCACATTATATAAATATTTTATATCCAATATTAAAGTAAAATAACCATCCTTCATACTTACTCGCATACATAGGTACCCTTGCTTATAGGACGAAGTGTTCTCACACCCCAGCCTTTATCTTTGGTGCGGAAAAGTTGAAACCTTGCTGTCAATCCGTGTTGTACTACTCTATTATGACATGTTATACGATTACAGGTACACCCTTGATTACATTCAAACAACATAGGAGGATCTGTGAACATGACAAAATATTTCTCAGTCATTCGGATTTATTGTAAGTACAATAACATATATTAATAACTGCTTCGATAAAAGAATGACGAATGATAACAAACTAAGAATTCACTACACTCAAATACAGAGAGATATCGGCTTTTACTAATACTATACAAAGGAAACAAAAGACATATCCAAAACCTGCATCAATACATAAACAAAATACACCCAAAGCTACACTTACTTACTTACTTACAAATGGCTTTTAAGGAACCCGAAGGTTCATTGCCGCCCTCACATAAGCCCACCATCGGTCCCTATCCTGAGCAAGATTAATCCATTCTCTATCATCATATCCACCTCCCTCAAATCCATTTTAATATTGTCCTCCCATCTACGTCTCGGGCTCCCCAAAGGTCTTTTTCCCTCTGATCTCCCAACTAACACTATATGCATTTCTGGATTCGCCCATATGTGCTACATGCCCTGCCCATCTCAAACATCTGAATTTAATGTTCCTAATTATGTCAGGTGAACAATACAATGCATGAAGTTCTGTGTTGTGTAACTTTCTCCATTCTCCTGTAACTTTATCCCTCTTAGCCCCAAATATTTTCCTAATAATCTTATTCTCAAACACCCTTAATCTCTGTTCCTCTCTCAAAGTAAGAGTCCAAGTTTCACAACCATACAGAATAACCGGTAATATCACTGTTTTATAAACTCTAACTTTCAGATTTTTTGACAGCAGACTAGATGACAAAAGCTTCTCAACTGAATAATAACATGCATTTCCCATATTTATTCTGCGTTTAATTTCCTCCCGAGTGTCATTTATATTTGTTACTGTTGCTCCAAGATATTTGAATTTTTCCACCTCTTCGAAGGATAAATCTCCAATTTTTATATTTCCATTTCGTACAATATTCTGGTCATGAGACACAATCATATACTTTGTTAATTTGGGATTTACTTCCAAACCTATCGCTTTACTTGCTTCAAGTAAAATTTCCGTGTTTTCCCTAATCGTTTGTAGATTTTCTCCTAACATATTCACGTCATCCACATACACAAGCAGCTGATGTAACCCGTTCAATTCCAAACCCTGTCTGTTATCCTGAACTTTCCTAATGGCATATTCTAGAGCGAAATTAAAAAGTAAAGGTGATAGTGCATCTCCTTGCTTTAGCCCACAGTGAATTGGAAAAGCATCAGATAGAAACTGGCCTATACGGACTCTGCTGTACGTTTCACTGAGACACATTTTAATTAATCGAACTAGTTTCTTGGGAATACCAAATTCAGTAAGAATATCATATAAAACTTCTCTCCTAACCAAGTCATATGCCTTTGTGAAATCTATGAATAACTGATGTACTGTACCCTTATACTCCCATTTTTTTTCCAATCCCAAAGCTACACTACACATTAGAAATTGAAAATAAAAAATCCATAAATTTTCTAGACATCACAATAACAAAAGTCGACAACAACACACATACATAACACATCCAACCACCCAACACAACATAAACAAGCTGCATTCCAAACAACTCTCAACATACCAATAAATCAACATGATTACAAAGAAGAGCTAAACACAATCAAATACATAGCACAAGAAAACGGATACAACCTCAACATAACAGACAACATAATACGAAAGACAAAACATAATCACAAAAAACATAAGAATACAACACAAACATAAGAACATAAAAAATACATCACACTAACATACGAACAAACACACACACAAGATTGCAACCTCAATCAAGAAATTATATTACAACATCGCAGACAGAACAAATAATACTCTACAAAAACATCTCAACACACAAACAACAAACAAACAAATACAACCAAACAGGCACATACAAACTCAAATGTAACACCTGCAACAACTTCTACATAGGACAAACAGGCAGATCATTTCAAACACGTTACAAAGAACACATCACAGCCACAACAAAATTACAAAACACATCCACATATGCAAAACACGTCACAAATGCTAACCACACCTACAGAGACATAAACATAGACATGGAAATTCTACATATCCAACTAAAAAGCCAGAAACTAAACACACTAGAACAATACGAAATATACAGACACACAAAAGCACATCCAAATGAAATTCTCAACACACAACTCAATTTCAGAACACACACACTCTTTGACTCCACATTACACTACACAAACACATCTCCACAGGAAGCAAAACAAAAGGCGCCAAGACCAGCAACAACCAGTTCTGGAGAAGGCCCAGAACAGGCCGAAACATGTAAACCAGGTACGATAGAATTTAACACGAAAAAGACATATAATACATATTCCGAAGTGATATAGTGTTAAAAGTTGTGTAATCAAGATGTACATTAAAGTTACTGTATTTCAAAATGTAGTTTTAGTCACTTAACATTGTCTTCACCCAAACAGTACATTTATGAGTTATAGACACTCATGCATCATTTTCGAAATACATTTTACTAGTCAAAGCAATCCACAGTGTGCTACATGACACAAG
This sequence comes from Periplaneta americana, assembly GCF_040183065.1. Classification (NCBI taxonomy): domain Eukaryota; kingdom Metazoa; phylum Arthropoda; class Insecta; order Blattodea; family Blattidae; genus Periplaneta; species Periplaneta americana. The sequence goes on from NC_091124.1 coordinate 165,848,351, forward strand.
AATAGTTTAAAGATCTAAGTCAAGTATAAAACTCTATTAAACGCTATTTGGAGGTGAAAAACACAAAAGTAATTTATTTGGCTTCAAATTTCTCATGATGATCCTACTTCTGTACGCAAACGGGTGTCATAATGTCCTGCAACCCTGGATGACTTACTCCATCAAGAAACTAAACAAAGGAAGACCTATCAAACATTCAAGTAATATGGCATCTTGCCTTCCCACACCTGACTAGCTACGTTCCCTACCAATCTCATTGGAAAAACAAAATAATCTTGTCTCGATGGTGGATTATATTCAAGATGAAGGTGCTAAAACCTTTTACTTAGCTTGCAAAGTAATGTTTACCAATGTCATGCTTGTTTACTGCTGTTTCGACTAACATTTTGTTTTACTTGATATACATGAGTGATTTAAGTACGAGAAAATATGCATTTTTTATAGGGAAGTTTTTTTATTTCAACAGCAATTATTCATATTTTGTGAGTAACAATCAGTTATTGTTATGGTGCATTAATAATATGCATGATTTGGAAAATTTAGTATGCACCTCCATGCTCTGTCCAGATCAAAAGCTCAACATTGTTAACCAGTATATATGGCCTAAATTGATCTACCCATTACAAATGGCTCCTATCCATCAGTTATCAGGAACATTCTTAGAAGATATTGATAAGTTAATCCGTAGTTCTGTTAAACAAATGCTTATGTTGCCATCTGATACACCTACTAGTATGTTATATGCAAGCAAAAACTACAGAGGTTTGGGACTAGTCAGAACATCATGGGAAGCGTTCTTGCTACACTGCAACATCTGCATCACTTTAATATTAAATGAAAATCCTTATGTAAATAGTATGCGACCTTTGATGTCTGAACTTAATTCTTCCTGTCAACATCTAAGTCTCCCTTGTCCAGTTGAACTTCGTAAATCTGTGACTAGGAAATTAAGAGAGGAATTAAGAAATGCAGAATTCGAATCATGGAAAGTAATGCCTGGAAGAGGCAGAGGTGTAGAATTGTACAGCCAAGTACCTAAAGCCAACGCCTGGATTTTTAATAAATCTGGACTATCTACATCTGAATGGGTAACCTGCCTCAAAATGAATGCCAATTTAGCAGCAGTTAGAGGAGTACCTGGTCGCTCTTTGGACGTATCCCGGTGCAGACATGGCTGCCCGGAGACTGAAACCCTTGCCCACGTCCAAGGTCAGTGTAACAGAGGTTTACTCCTCTGAAATGCCAGACACCATCATGTTCGATCCTTAATTGCAACTGCTTTGAGAAAAAAGTCTTGGACAGTAGAAGAGGAAGTTTTTTGCCTTGCTACTAATGGCTCCTCTAGACGTATTGACATCATAGCGTATTCCCAGACTACCAAGAAAGGATATATAATTGATCCTACCATAAGGATTGAAACGGGGAGTAGCCAGCCGGAGGATGTCAATAAAGAAAAGATCAACATTTATCTGCCAACAGTTGATTACTTCAAGGCAAAATACCAGCTTGAAGACATTGAGGTGATTGGTCTTCTTATTGGAGCTCGTGGTGTGATTCCCAAGTTCTTTGAAAGCTTCAGGAAGACTTTTGAACTACCACAGACACTTACTGCTGACATCATAACTTCAGTTTTGAAACGCTCTTGCCAAATTCTGAGTCATCATATTCACTCTGTTTAATTTTTTTTATTCACTTTCTATTCATATATGTTTATTTTAATTTTCTTTCTACAAAATTTATGTAAACATTTAATATTGTAAAATTCATGTAGGAGAGTATACTGAGTCCTTCTGGGCTACCTCCAATGGGAGGCAGTTATTATCTTACCTTACCTGTCATTATTCAAGTCCATTCACAACTTGTATTCCACTGTAATGACATGTGTGTATGGATATGAAACATTATTCCATTAAATTCGTGTTGAAAATCTATTTATTTCTTTACATTATGTTTATTTTGGGGACAATACTATGTGGTACGTATGTATTTATTCACACTGCAAATGGGTAAATACCCGGTGGCAGTGGTAACTAATTACACTCAATAATGACAATTATGTGTGTGTGTATGTATGTGTTTGTGTGTGTGTGTGTGTGTTAGGGGGAGGGGAGCATGCATGGGTTGTATTTATATACAGACTAGTGGCTTGTGCAGCAAATGCTGCTGCAAACTAAGTTCGTTAGACGTTCAAATAAAAATTTTTCAGATTTATTTTCAATGAAGAATACTTGTCTTTTTAATAGTTATTTGCTTCCATAATAATGAAACATACTCCCTCTGAATGGATTTTTTTAGGCCAAATACTTTTTCTTGAACCTATCCAACTTCAGTTTTTGAGTTTCAACGCGAAAACGCAAGTATCAATGTCAGGACGATAGCAGTAGCTATTTCAGGTCATTGTGGATTGTAGCCAAAAGTTAAAAAAATGTCAGGTTTGCTAAGCTTTCGAACAATAGCATTTTCGTATAGCTGCTGCATGTAGAACTTGAAATGTAGAGCGTAAAATCATTTTATCCTACTAAGAGATCTTGCTGAAATGATCTGGAGACTACAAAATTTTCTAGGCCTCTTATTTTATCAGTAAGTAATGCCTTTTGATCTTTCCTCAGGAACTGTAATTTTTGCGCTCTCTCGAGCCGATACTGAAGACAATGACACATATCAATATCTACACTACACCACCATTAAGTATATGAAAAAGACCCAACCCCACTGGGTTAATAAGTATAAAAATATTTGATTTTTAATAACAATATTATTATCTTACTTAAGTTTTGTAGTTATATATAGCAGCCACTCAGTAAATTATAGAAATGAAGATCTAAATTAAGATATTCTCTACATTTACTTACATAACCTCAAAACGTTTCACTTTCATGTCATCAATATAGCATCAATATTATGTACAATTAATGAAAAATAGATGCATCATGATATTAACTATAATAATATTTAATTTCTAATGATAATAATGTCATCAAACCACCTCAAGTTTCGTAGATTTGAATATCCAACACACAGCTGTACTCAGAAAATTATTATACACTGCAGAATCAGTTTTTAATAACAAATTGAATTGAGCTCTAAATATGTCGGCAATCCTGCAGGTCATGGCCTTCGTGTAATAGCCTATTGTTTATTGTAGTGTGTGTTTTGTTCTGAAATTCAATCAAGTCGGCCGTGATTCGATAAAATTAGTTCTCAAAACTGACAACAGATGGATTTTGGAAAATAGGAAAATTATGTAGGAAAATTGACATTTCACTGAAAACTACTACTTTTCCGAAAAACTTTGAGTTCCAAGCTTCAAAATGAGGGGCCATTTATTAAAATCCGTTCTGCCGTTTTCCCGTAATTTCCATTACCAGTTCAAATTATATATATAGATATGTTTATTTTAATTTTCTTTCTACAAAATTTATGTAAACATTTAATATTGTAAAATTCACATGTAGTCCTTCTGGGCTACCTCCAATGGGAGGCAGTTATTATCTTATCTTATCTGTCATTATTCAAGTCCATTCACAACTTGTATTCCACTGTAATGACATGTGTGTATGGATATGAAACATTATTCCATTAAATTCGTGTTGAAAATCTATTTATTTCTTTACATTATGTTTATTTTGGGGACAATACTATGTGGTATGTATGTATTTATTCATACTGCAAATGGGTAAATACCCGGTGGCAGTGGTAACTAATTACACTCAATAATGACAATTATGTATGTGTGTGTGTGTGTGTGTGTGTGTGTGTGTGTGTGTGTGTGTGTGTGTGTGTGTGTGTTAGGGGGAGGGGAGCATGCATGGATTGTATTTATATACAGATAGCTTAATGACATAAAATTGAAATAATTAAATATTTTTTTATCTGTAGTTCTTCCTTCTAAAGAAAAATTCTAAGCAGTTCTTCTTTGGCAATGAAGTTTAAAAAACCATACAAATAAAAACTAAAATTCGACTTGTTATGCTAATGATTCTAGCACTAATAACGACATGAATAATACCCACCAGCAAAGTTGAAGTCGGGCAGGAGTCTGCCTTGGTCATCGTACCAGCAGCGCAGACTGATGTTCCCACAGTGACAGTTCACAGTGGAGCACATGTCTACACACTTGCACGACTGCAAGGAGGTGATGGTGCGGTCTACATTGATATTGGATGTGAAGCAGTTTTCACTCACGTACACAAAGTCAGTGGGTTCTCCCTCATCATCCTCTACATTAACACACTGGATGGGATTTTGCTCCTGGCCTCGTGAAATGTCACTAGAAAATAAAATAAAAAGTATGTGACTTCCCAACACAGATTAGCAATTAACTTATGAAATTAATAACACACATTTAATCTACTTTCGTACTTATATTGTTAATTAATGACAGTTTTAATATTCTCAAAACTTATCAGTAATTGCATGAGTTATGTGTCTAGTTTGGGACAAGCCTTAATGGCCCATTTCTAAGAAATGGCAAAGAAGCCTCCCCTTTCCAACAATTCATGTAAGGCACTCACCCTCAGATAGACAAAGGAACAGTAGCAACGAGATCCTCATCAAGGAAACATGCAGTGTTTACAGGTATCTAACATTCTAATTAAAAGACAAATTCCTCAGTTTCTATAAGTTTCTGTGAGAGTCCAGTGTAGTGATCGACAGAAACAATGTCTCTCATTTTTCGACCATGGTTAAGTGGTGCGGAAGTATGCGTGGCAAGAAATGAAGAGGAAAATTAAAATCTTGGCCCTTTGTCTCAAAGAATTCCTACCAATGATGATTCAAATCCTGGTCCTTCAACTCAGAAGACTTCCACAAGAAAAAAGTATTTCGTTATTGGAAAAGGAGTGAAATTGCAAACACACACTGTGAAGATAGTGAAAAAAGTTACAAATGTTCTGTGATAAATAGGAATTTTAAATACCAATGATCAATTAACTATGAATGCGAGAGGTGTAGGAATTACCACAGTAAAGAAAATTCCATCCATCAACCTCGGTAACTATCGGATCCCAACTAAAGAACACAAGAAGATTAAACTCTCTTCTGACCAAAGCGATGACTTTTCTCGTGATCCATTAGGCCTAACAATCTATGAGTGTAATTGAAGCAGTATACTACCTATTTTAGAGAAATTGACTCAATCCATGCAGGAAAAGACTGAGATATGCTTCCATTACTTTGCCATAAACAGTTTATGTTCAAGTTTAATTATTTTTTAATCTTTATATATATTTTCTTATTTTTGCCTCATAAATTTTAATTCACATTTTATAATAAACAATACACCTATAAATGCCATCTTATTCCCAGATGATCAGGTTGTATTTGCTAATTCTGAGGATGATCTGCAACAGGCACTATTTCAACTAAATCAGATAGCCTGCAATTATGACCTGAAGATCTCAAAGAAGAAAACGAAAGTAATGGGCTTTCAGGGAAAAATGCATCTAAGAACGAAAATTGTAATAAATAATGAGCCTATTGAACAAGTTAACAATTTTAACTACCTTGGCTGTAATATATCATATGATAAAACATCTGATGTAGAAATAAAACTTCCTAAATTCCAACAGCTAGTAGGAACCATCAAAGGAACATTTTGCAACAAGGTCAGAAAGGAAACAGTTTTAAAATTTTATAAAGTACTTGCCATACCGTCATTAATCTATGGATCTGAGATCTGGACTTTGACTGAGAAACAAAAGAAAAGAATGGAAGCAGCGGAAATGAGACTGCTCAGACCATTGGCAGGTTACAGTCTACTCCACCTTAAAAGAAATGCAGAAATACGTGAAGAACTAAATATGACACATGAATATATAAATAGATGGCATGACCATATTGCCAGAATGGAACAAAACCGTATTCCACAAATATTATATCAATATCAACCAAGAGGTAGAAGAGACATCGGTCGACCTAGGAAGAGATGCAGTGACCAATTTAATTTTAACATTTAGAACACGTATGGAGACGGAACAGGCCTTATGGCCTAAACCGTGTTGTTTATGATGATGATGTAATTTTAATTCCTAAATAACATGGTCATAACAATCGAAGTGTTCACAACGTATTAATAAATGATGTTATTTAGCGAAAGATGCGGCAATCCTTTAAAATCTGATGTTTGGCTGCTTTCAGACAGGAGGTAGAATAATTTTTTATATGTACAGTGCTCAAAGGATTTGTTGCATATTATTTTAAGTTTATTTATACACTCTTTAACATCTGTGGTCATATCATGTGTAGGAATTTTGGGTACATCACTAGCCGTTTTTACTATTGTTGAGTTTCTGTTTCTATTGTCACGTGTGTTATAGATGGCTTGTGCTCATGTAACCGATTTTAGATTTTGATTAATGTTTGTGATATTGGTGATTGGAACTGTGATGAATCATAGTATGTAAATTTCCAATCCAGTATTTATCTTTGCGACTGAGGGACGGGAACCATAAAAAAAAAAAACTCGTCACAAGGATTTAACCCAGAACCTCCAGAATGCAAGTCTCAAACTCCACCATCTGAACCAACTTTCTCAGTACTTGGAAACTTATGAAGAAATATGCATATGTATTGTGATTAAAAAGAAATATTGCATATTTCTTCGTAAGTTTACAATAAAAAAACATGCAACAATTTATTTGAGCACTGTACTTAGCAAAAGATGCAGAAACCCTTTAAAATCTGATGTTTGGCTGCTTTCAGGCAGGGGAGGAAATAATTTTCTATAGAAACGTTCAATCTGTGTTTCATACCAGAAGTGGGATCTATGTACAGGTGGACATTTGTTCATTGGATGAATCAGATGAGACTTAGATCACGCAGTTATATAGAAAACATCGCAATTTTTTAACTGTATTTATCTGTTTCTGTATTGGTGTGAAATAAAACACAAATATCTCCATAAAGACAAAGATCTTCATTAATTTCACTTATAATTATGATGTAACTATTTTACCTGCGGTTTCCCAGGGTCTGGACCAAGCCATTTGATTAATAAAATTACAAAACTCTCAGATGCATGGATAATGATGTTCGATTCACACAACTGTTAGTTATCTTCCAGAAATGTACTAATATGTTACTTACTTACAGGAGGTTCATTACCGTCCTCACATAAGCCCAGCATCGGTCCCTATCCTGAGCAAGATTAATCCATCTCTATCATCATATCCCAACTCCCTCAAATCCATTTTCATATTATCTTCCCATCTACGTCTCTGCCTTGCCAAAGGTCTTTTTCCCTCCGGCCTTCCAACTAACACAATATATGCATTTCTGGATTTGCCCATAAGTGCTACATGCTCTGTCCATCTCAAACGTCTGAATTTAATATTCCTAATTATGTCAGGTGAGAAATACAATGCGTGCAGTTCTATGTTGTACAACTTTCTCCATTCTCCTGTAACTTCATTCCTCTTAGCCCCATATATTTTCCTAAGAACCTTATTCTCAAACACCCTTAATCTCTATTCCTCTCTCAAAGTGACTGTCCAAGTTTCACAACCATACAGAACATCCGGTAATATAACTGTTTTATAAATTCTAATTTTCAGGTTTTTTGAAAGCACACTGGATGACAAAAGCTTCTCAACAGAATAATAACAGGATTTCTCATATTTATTCTGTGTTTAATTTCCTGCCAAGTGTCATTTATATTTGTTACTGTTGCTCCAAGATATTTGAACTTTGAATGTATTAATATATAATTCAGAAAAATGGCAGAAAAATTTGTATGACTAAAACTTAGCAGTAGCACAATTCTACAAGAAAGAAGATATGGACGTCACCAATACGTAGTTCCAACAGAAACATCATCAATTATTAGTTCAAATAGATCGTACATTTATCCACAAATGCTTCGGGACCTGATCTTGTAATCCATCTTGCACCTAACGATGGATAGATGTCCTTTGTGATCATACAATGCCTGACAACAACTATAATTAGACTAACAAAACATAAATACCAGTTCTACAGCAGAAAACACCTTATGAAAAACTTAAACAGAAAGATTTAAAAATTGCAGTGGTTAAAGACATAAAAGACAATGATAATATCAAGGATTGAAGAGAATTTAACTTGTGAGCCATGTATGCCGGCTCAGTCAAAGGTGTCAGCCCACATCCAGTAGCACCATCTTTTTCATCTGGCATTCCTGTTATATCCTTATGTCATAGCAAGCAAAGAAAGGGGGAAATAGTTTTCCTGGATAGTTAAATTGTCAGACACATTCACTCGGAAGTTCAGTACCATTGGAGATACACACTCAGAAGTTCGGTACCAGGGGAGACACACACTCAGAAGTTTGGTACCAGAGGAGACACAGGCTTGGAAGTTCACTACCAGGGGAGACACACACTCAGAAGTTCGGTACCAGGGAAGACACTCAGAAGTTCGGTACCAGGGGAGACACTCAGAAGTTCGGTACCAGGGGAGACACACACTCAGACGTTCGGTACCAGGGGAGACACAGGCTTGGAAGTTTGGTACCAGGGGAGACACAGGCTTGGAAGTTCGGTACCAGAGGAGACACAGGCTTGGAAGTTCGATACCAGGGGTGACACACACACTCAGAAGTTCGGTACCAGGGGAGACACAGGCTTGGAAGTTCGATACCAGGGGTGACACAGACACTCAGAAGTTCGGTACCAGGGGAGACACAGGCTTGGAAGTTCGGTACCAGGGGAGACACAGGCTTGGAAGTTCGGTACCAGGGGTGACACACACACTCAGAAGTTCGGTACCAGGGGAGACACAGGCTTGGAAGTTCGGTACCAGGGGAGACACAGGCTTGGAAGTTCGGTACCAGGGGAGACACACAATCGGAACTTCGATAGTGTGGGCTACACATACTTGCAACTTCGCTATCATAGGAGATGTATATTCGAAACTTTGCTTGTATGGAAAATACACATTTAGGAACGAGTATTGACCTGCTTTCTTAGAATGTTCCAGATTGGGAACAGAGATATGGGCCACTGTAGTTTGAGATTCATCTGGCGGTAATGTATAGGCAGTTTGTACTTATTAAATTGATAGGAATACTCCTCCTCTCGTTTATCTATTTGATACTTGAAGTGTTGTAATACTGCACAAGTGTTTGTGTATGTTTTCTTTATTATGAGCCGAGCTGATATTGTATTCGCATGGGGCACAGCTCAATGTAATTTTAGGAAAGTGCTGTGCATATCGGGTGTTACATTCTTATTGTTATTCGAATTCATATTCTTTATATTGTTTAATTACTACTGTTGTCTTATCTCATTTAATTATATTTGTACCTATTTGTATTTCTCATTTAATTTATTTCATTATATATTGTTTCATTTCCAGCCTTCCTTTATTTCTGCTTGCTTCCACTGTGTTATGTTGTTCAAATGCATAATCACCTTCTACAGCTGACTCGATAGACGTAACCAATATGCTGTACGAGGCGTTTCTCAGATGATTTTTAGAGAGTGGTTTTATTGATGCATGCTGTGAACATTTCACTTGCATATATGAAGAGATATGGAAGACATTTTAATAAATACTGCACGAAATAAAACAGGTTTGAAAACAAAAGATCGAAAGAAGAAAATATCATTAATAGATAAACACTGAAAATATAAATATCAAGAAGATCGAAACACCTACAAACAGATTCAGAAATTAATAAGAACAAAGATTAGATTAGTGAAAAATGTGTGGCTGAACCAGGAATGCTTTTTTAACATTGTTTAAGAAGACAAGGAATACCTCTACTTCTTGCAAGATACAGAGATTCTTTCATATGGTTTTCCATTTTTTTTAAAGATTCGCAATTTTGCAACACAAATATATGATTTACAACTACAATTTGAATGGAATTAAATCACAAACATGAAATAGCAAAAAACTACTTACTTTGTAAGAATTCGCTGAGTCCTCTGTCTTGGATTTGCTACAATTGCTTTAAGTTGGATATTGAGATTGATTGCTGTGTAACAATCATTATTTTCTGATAAACAGCAGTCCAGAGGGCTATCTCCTGCTTTGTTTGTTACATCCACTCTACCTCCTCTAGCCAGAAGCAATAAAACACAGTTGTACATGTTCTGTCGTGCACCAATGTGACTGGAAACAAAGAAAAATTTATAATATAATACCACCAATATAAACAATTCGTACACTTTTGGGGTCAGTTCAGTTGGTCTGTTCAGTCCAGTCGGATCTGGTCGGTACAGTCCAGTCTGGTACAGTTGGTCTGCTTCAGTACAGTCAATCCATCATTCTGGTCTGATCCAGCAGATCAGTCCAGTACAGGCCAGTAAATCTGGACTGGTCCAGTCTGGTTGAGGCAGTGTAGGTCAAGTCTGGTCAGGTCTGGTCCAGTTGATCTCTTTGGTTTGGTTGGTTCGTCTGTCAGTGAATTTTCAATGCCAAGCACTTCCCAACTCAGCTATTGGTTCCGTCGATTTCTCTCAGCTTAACTGTAACCCATTTTCAACCAGTGCACCTCTTTCTATTTCACCGACAGGTACTGTTACATAAATTCAAAGCAAGTGACATTTTGAACTGATGTCTCTTCTACCAGAAACCTTAACAATCATTATCATAGTGACAGTGACAGCTGTTATCAAAAGCTGAGAACAGACATGGAAATATAATTTTACCTTTATTCATTAACAAACGATCCAAACACAAAACCAAACATTTTAATTTCTAATTTGGTGAATACTGCATTTAAAAGCTTCTAGGATTTTTTGCCATTTCTAAAGCCATCACCCTCCACCAAGATTATGTGTACAATGGATTCAGTAATCACTAGACAACTGAGACTAAGTTAAACATTTAAGGAAGGACATAACTGCTGGACACTTGTAATGCATACCACTTTCTAATAATATATTAATGCTATAATTACTTTACAGAAATATAGCAGACTCTCTCGTATCTGGCAACTATCTAAAAAAGCCAGCATCAGACAACCAATTTTGCTGGTTAATTGGAAAATAGTTTTATAGGTTATTTAAAGACCTAATGGTACAATTGTACAGAGGTGCTGCCATCTTGCAATTGCTGCTTCTTTGTTTCGATTGTGTGCATATCAATAATACTGCCATCTAGCAGTGATAGCTTTAGGCACTTCACTAAAAAATGTAGGACATTACTTTAATTTGTAACTTATTTATTGACTCTCTCCCGTATTTTTATTTTTATTTTTCATTATTAAAAAATGTCACTGTTTTGGAATTGCTGGTTATTTAGGTGTTGGATACGAGGGATTTCACTGTACCAACCAACGAGAAGACAGATACATCTAGGTAAAGTAACAAAAGAAATTGAGATTAGAACAGCCTTTAACATATATTGCAAAGTGAAGTGGACTGGCGAGATGAGAAAGGGGAGGGGAGGGGAGGGCAGGGGAGAGGAGGAAAGGGAAGAGGAGCAGAGATGAGATAAGGGGATTGGGGAGGGGAGGGGAGGAGAAGAGAAGAGAGGGTAGGGACGGGAGGGGAGGGGAGGAGAGGGGAGGGAAGTGGATGGAAGGGAGGGAGAATAGGAGAGCAGAGAGGAGGGTGGAGGGAGGAAGAAGAGGAAAAGGAATAGACGGCAAGATAGGAAGATGAGGAGAGAGAAGAGCATTTTCATTTCAGCTGAGACTGAGCGCTGCACATGTGATGTAACTTCTCATATCAATTAAATCAAGAATAGTGGTATCTGCGAAGTTTCACGTTATGTTAATATTTGCCCTGCACTATTCTAGTGTTATTGAATTTTCCGTAATAATTCTCGTGCACAATGACCTTAAAGAATACCCTCAGAAAAGGGGTTGCTAAGATAGAGATGGAAAGTCAGTTACTTACAGTGGTGTGTCACCATGAACATTGGTGCTGTTGACTTCACAGCCATAATTCAGTAACATTTCAGAAATGTCAACACTGCCAGAGAAAGCTGACCAATGAAGGGCAATATTCTGCTCTGCATCCCGTATTAAGGGGTCAGCACGATTCTGCAGCAAATACCTATAAAATTACAAATTGCTTAATAAAAGCTCCACAAGTAAGAAAATTGAAGATAAACATAATTATACTACATACAGCTATTCTAAATTAGTTAATAAAAGTTTCTTTCTTTTGAAGTTATTAGTCTCTTGCTTTAGAGTATTTGACTGCTCATCAATGAGACTACTTTTATTCTCTAGAGATTACTTTGTCGTCAAACATTACGCATGATGCACCAACACAGGAGATGGATCTACATTCCAACAGGATCACCATCACCATGATCATTGTCATCATTATTACTTATAAATGGCTTTTAAGGAACCTGGAGGTTCATTGCCGCCCTCACATAAACCTACCATTGGTCCCTAACCTGAGCAAGATTAATCCAGTCTCTACCATCATATTCCACCTCCCTCAAATCCATTTTTATATTATCCTACCATCTACGTCTCAGCCTCCCCAACACTCTACATGTATATGCATTTCTGGATTCGCCCATACGTGCTACATGCCCTGCTCATCTCAAATGTCTGGATTTAATGTTCCTAATTATGTTAGGTGAAGAATACAATGCGTGTAGTTCTGTGTTGTGTTACTTTCTCCATTCTCCTCTTAGCTCCAAATATTTTCCTAAGCACCTTATTCTCAAACACCCTTTAACCTCTGTTCCTCTCTCAAAGTGACAGTCCAAGTCTATCAACCATACATAATAACCGGTAATATAATTGTTTTATAAATTCTAACTTTCAGTATTTTTGGAAGCAGACTGAATGACAAAAGTTCTCAACCAAATAATAACAGACATTTCCCATATTTATTCTGCGTTTAAATTTCTCCCGAATGTCATCTGCATTTGTTACTGTTGCTCCAAGATATTTGCATTTTTTCACCTCTTCAAAGAATAAATTTCCAATTTATATATTTCTGTTTCGTATTATGTTCTGGTCACGAGACATAATCATATACTTTATCTTTTCGGGATTTACTTTCAAACCTATCTCTTTACTTGCTTCAAGTAAAATTCCCGTGTTTTCCCTAATAGTTTGTGGGTTTTCTCCTAACATATTCACTTCATCCGCATAGACAAGCAGCTGATGTAATCCATTCAACTCCAAACCCTCTCTGTTATCTTGGACTTTCCTAATGGCATATTCTACAGCAAAGTTAAAAAGTAAAGGTGATAGTGCATCTCCTTGTTTTAGCCCGCAGTGAATTGGAAAAGCATCAGATAGAAACTGGCCTATACGGACTCTGCTGTACGTTTCACTGAGATTCATTTTAATTAATCAAACTAGTTTCTTGGGAATACCAAATTCAATAATTCAACATAAAACTTCTCTCATAACCTATGAATAACTGATGCACCGTACCCTTATATACTACCATTTTTTCTCCAATATCTGTCGAATACAAAAAATCTGATCACTAGTCAATCTATTACGCCTAGAACCACACTGATGATCCCCAACAATTTCATCTACATATGGAGTTAATCATCTGAAAAGAATATTGGACAAAATTTTGTATGACGCCAATAAAAGTAATATTCCTCGAAAATTACCACAGTTAGTCTTTTCCCCCTTCTTAAAGATAGGTACAATTATAGACTCCTTCCATTGTTCTGGTACAATTTCCTTTTCCCAAATAGCAAGTACAAGCTTATAAATTTTGCTAGATAATGCGCTTCCACTCTCTTGTATTAATTCTGCTGCAATTTGATTGATATCTGGAGACTTGTACTTTTTCAGATTTCTATCGCAATTTTGACTTCAGAAAGGGTGGGTTTGGGTATAAATGGCTCAGCAGTTTCTATTTGAATTTCATTATCATTACTTATTATTATTATTATTATTACTTACTCACAAATGGCTTTTAAGGAACCCGCAGGTTCACTGCCACCCTCACATAAGCCCACCATCGGTCCATATCCTGTGCAAGATTAATCCAGTCTCTATCATCATATCCCACCTCCCTCAAATCCATTTTATTATCCTCCCATCTATGTCTCAGCCTCCCCAAAGGTCTTTTTCCTTCCGGTCTCCCAACTAACATACTATATGCATTTCTGGATTCGCCTATACGTGCTACATACCCTGCCCATCTCAAATGTCTGGATTTAATGTTCCTAATTATGTCAGGTGAAGAAAACAATGCGTGCAGTTCTGCATTGCGTAACTTTCTCCATTCTCCTGTAACTTCATTTCTCTTAGCCCCAAATATTATTATTATTATTATTATTATCATTATTATTATTATCATAATAATTATCACCATAATCATATCAATATTATTATTATTATTATCATTATCATCATCATCATCTTGCAACTCCATGTAGAGTAAGCACAAGATACCTGAAGCTGTCAAACATGCTACCCATGAAACATCTTCATAACTCCTGCAATGGCTGAGTAATAAGACCTTCAGCCTGACATGCAGTCAGTCCAGGTTCGAGTCTCGGTCAAGCCTGAGATTTTTCATTTGAAAAATCCGTAGTTATACTTGTGGCAGGCAATAGTTCCATGTCAGTATATTTTCTCAGTTGCTGCTGTGTGATTGTGAGTCTATAAAATATACTGTGTACTTTCAATTCATGAAATTATAAGTGTCTTTCTTTTTTCGACTGTGGTTGGAAGGTAACCCATTTTGTGAAACAAGTGCCCAAGAGAATAGTTCAAATACTGTTCTTTCATATCAAAGAGAAAAAAGTTGCTATTGAAGAAGGGCAAAATTGCAGAAACAACTTGTTTGAAACTATTTGCGAAATGTGATTGAAATGGGAGGACTTTCATCATAAAAAAGTAACAAATTAACCACAGAGAGATGACATGATCCCAAATAAAATATAGTGTCTTTTCAAAATCTTAAAAAACGATCAGAAGGTGAACAGTCTTGAACATTGTAATTGGGCTTTGCCTGTCATGTTCAATAACAAATAAATAAATAAATAAATAAATATATATGAATGTTTGCTGAGCAAATGCAATAGACTTTACAACTGTGGAAAAACTATATAAAATATATGAAGACCGTCGAGAATAGTTACAGGAAGATTCAATCTTTGTGTGATATTGGGATCACAATATGTGTAAACAATTCATCAAATGACTCAGATGAATACGAAGCAGATTAGATATTTCTGGTATGTTGAATTACTGTCATAACAAACAGTTATATTTGAAACAGAGCTTCCGGGCTAAGATGCCGTGGTCTACTGGTGCTGACGTTACCAGACGTTTCGTCTACTTCTACGGCAGACATCTTCAGTGGTTAGGTATCCTCGGTCGAAGTCTTCTGCTCGGGATAGCAACAGTTGCTACAGGTATCCCGAGCAGAAGACTTCGACCGAGGATACCTAACCACTGAAGATGTCTGCCGTAGAAGTAGACGAAACGTCTGGTAACGTCAGCACCAGTAGACCACGGCATCTTAGCCCGGAAGCTCTGTTTCAACTAGACACCGGCCGTGAAAGCCTGCATGCTAAGATTAATTAGTTATATTTATTTTCAGTGTGCTTTCTATGTACATTACCTATATTCTTTTACTTCCTTCATGCCGTAAGCATTTATGAACAGCAAATTTCATGCTATAGTAATTATTATATTGGTGCAAGACGTGAATATTTAGTGTCCAGGAAAAGATGAGGCAACTCTGTAAACCTTCAATCCTCGACTTGTGCTCAATTGGCTTACATAGTATCACTTGGATGGGTTACTAGAGAAGAGGTGCATATGTTAAGGCATGTCTCCGAGTATATAGCTTGGGATGGTGTACTGCTGCACACCACATAATGAAAACATTAACCTCATCTATTTAAAAGCAACAGTTTACAAATGTGTTATATATACACACACAATGCATTGTTCATTCATACAAAATGCATCTGACATACCGTACATTTCCATTGAAGCAACTGGAATGCAGCAAAAAAACCCAACATTTTAGACTTTGCAATTATGATCAATGCATTTAGCCGAGCGATGTAGCACTGTGAAAGCTCTAATGCAAAAACACAGATTTATTCTTGTCTCTTTCTTACATTCCTTTCATCTCTTGTGTATAACAGTTCTTGCACCCACTCTATTCTTATTGGTCACCACTGACCCTAGTGGGTAAAATTTCTATTTTATATATTTTTTAAACTATAACTTGATTTTAGTAATGATATGTTTAAGTTTTATGTTCACAGGTTCAGTAGTATAAGAGTTCATCATCATCATCATCCTTCACGAATTAGGCCTCTGTAGACCTGTTTCGGCCCCATCTAGCAGTCTTCTTAACGGTCTTCCTGGTCGACGATGTCCTCTAGGTTTATATTGCATCATAATTTTTGGGATTCTTGAATTTTCCATTCTTCTTACATGATCTAGCCAATTGAATTTGTATCTGGTGATTTTTTCTTCTACTGATTCTACTTCTAATTGTTCTAAAATTTCTTCATTCCTTTTTCAGTCTAAAAGAGTATATCCTGCTGTTCTCCTGAAAAATTTCATTTCCGTTGCTTTGATTCTGTTCAGTCTTTTTTCTTTAATGTCCAAATCTTGCTTCCGTATAGAAGGTGGGTAATGCTAGTGTATTATATATTTTTATTCTTGTAGATTTTTGTACTAATTTAGCTTTTAATGTATTGTTTATTATTCCTAGAATTTGTGTAAATTTGGTAATTTTCTTGTTCACATCTTTTTCATTTTGATAAGATATTTCACAACCCAGATAATTGAAATTTTGCACTTGTTCGAGGCATTGGTTATTGTGTATTATCTTACTTCTCACTGGGTCTTGTCCTAAAAATGCCATTACTTTTGATTTTTGTGCTGAAATTTCCATCCCAAAATCTTTTAATATTTCATTTAATGTATACAATCCTCTTTGTAAATTATCCTCTGAATTGGAAATTATGACTTGATCATCGGCATAGAGTAAGGTATTTAATGTTAGAGCACTGGTTATTTTGATTCCTGATGTGTAGATTTGGTTCCATTTTAAAATAATTTCATTTATATAAATATTAAATAAAGTTGGTGATAGTGGACAACCTTGTCGAACTCCATTATTAACTAATTTTCTTTCGGATATACAGTTATTTATTTTGACACTTATTTTGCTGTCCGTGTAGATTTCTATTATATTTTGGAATAGCAAATTTGGAATATTTTTTTCTTGTAATATGTCGAATAAAAGGTCTCTTCGGACTTTATCAAAAGCTTTCACAAAATCAATAAAAGCTATATGGGTTTCTAAATTAAATTCTCTTCTTTTTTCCAACAATAGTTTGATACTAAATAATGGATCTACACATGATCTTCCTTTTCTAAAGCCATTTTGACACTCCAGAAGGAAAGTTTCAGCATGTTTTTTTTAATTTTTCATTTAAAATCCTACTAAATATCTTATAACATGTGTTGAGGATACTAATCCTTCTATAGTTTTCAACATTCTGTTTATCTCCTGTTTTATATATGGGAATAATTACACTATTTTTCCATTCTTCCGGTAAAGTGGCAGTCAGATATATTCTGTTTAGAAATCTTAGTAATCTTTCTTGAAATAGATCTCCTGCATATTTATACAATTCTGAATTTAGATTATCTTCTCCAGGTGATTTACTATTTTTCGTCTTCTTTAATGCTTCTTGTAGTTCTTCTTTTGTAATGCATTGTTCATCTGGGTTTTTTGTGTCCCAGAATTTTGAATCAAAAGTAGGATTGTTCCATAAGTTTTTGTAAAAGTCTAGGAATGTTTCTATTTTGGGGCAAGCCTGTCCAGAGGCTAAAAGTGGCAGCCCCACTACTGGACTACCTAACGATAAGGCTAGTAACCTATCTTAGGGAAAACTACATTACTTTCAAGCCTCAAACAAGCAGTATAAGGATAGATAGTATAAGAGTTATTTAAATAAAAAAATAGTAATAATAATAATAATAATAATAATAATAATAATAATAATAATAATAATAACACTACACTGGATAAAGCACAAAATGGATTCTGAAAAGGCAGATCATGCGCAGATGGATATTTTACATTGAAGCTTTTGATAGTAAAACATAGAGAATTTAATATTTAAACCCATCTCGCATTTATTGATATGAAGAAAGCCTTCCACAGAGTAGAGAGAAACAAATTATTGAATATTTTAGCACATGATGGTATTCTAAATCAATTAATAACAGCTATTTACAATATTTATAATAATAATTATATACAGGTTAGGATTGAAAACAAATATTCAGAATGGAAACGAATAAATCAAGGAGTGAGACAGGGTTGTAGTTTATCTCCCTATTATTTATAATATGTTGTTGTTTTCTAATGCCAGGTGTTTGACAATAAAGTCATTTGACCTCTTGCACTCCAATATTTTTCAAAGATATTATCATGGTCAGCCACTGAAGCACAGATTTTGAGGTGTTCCAAATCCATTTCTTGGTTTGAGTTGCATAATGGGCAGTTAGGGGACTGATATATTCCAATTCTATGCAGGTGCTTGGCCAAACAATCATGGCCTGTTGCCAATCTAAATGCAGCTACAGACGATTTTCGTGGTAAATCGGGAATTAACTGTGGATTTTGATGCAGAGTTCCATTTTTTTCCCTTGAGATTGTGTTATCAAATTTTGTTTGTTGAAGTCTAAGTATGTAGATTTAATAAATCTTTTCACAGAGTAATACGTAGATTTAGTAACAGGTCTGTAAGTAGCAGTGCTGCCCTTCTTTGCTAAAGCATCCGCATTCTTGTTTCCAGGATTCCACAATAGGATGGTGTCCATTGGAATACAATTATTTTATTGAGTGATATTAATTGAGAGAGCATTTTAGTTATTTCTGCTGTTTGAGATGAAAGTGTGTGTTTAGAGACTATTGATAGAATAGCTACTTTGGAGTCTGACAATATAACTGCATTTTTAAATTTATTGATGTGGCATAGAAGATTCCTGATTATATTTATAATATACCTTACAAGAATCACATTATTAAGGAATGGAGATTGAAACCACATGGAAGTATACTGATAAGTCATTTGTTTCAAATAGATACC
The DNA here is from genome assembly GCF_040183065.1 of Periplaneta americana. NCBI lineage: Eukaryota > Metazoa > Arthropoda > Insecta > Blattodea > Blattidae > Periplaneta > Periplaneta americana. The sequence goes on from NC_091124.1 coordinate 165,867,359, forward strand.
TTATTATTTGCTGATAATATTGTGTTTATGGCAACTTCAGAAGATAATTTACAACATTTGGTTTACAACTTTAATCAAATGGCAGAAAGTTTCAATATGGAAATTTCAACTAACAAACCTAAAGTAATGGCTTTTTTAGGAAAGGAACCAGTCCGTAGCAAGATTTGCATCAATAATAAGATCATCGAACAAGTTAAAAATTTTAGTTATCTCAGTTACCAAATTTCATATGAAGAAGAAAAAGATTTGAATGAGAAAATTATTAAATTCAACAGAGCAATGGGGATAATTAATCAGATATTCAAATCAACCTTAGTACAAAAACACACATGCACCAGAATTTATAAAACATTGGCCAGACCTATACTCTGTTTTGGTAGTGAAGCTTGGACGATTCGTAATATTGATTCACAAAGATTAACGGCAGCAGAAATGAGATTTATGCGTCATACAGAGGGATACATGAGAATGTATCACATTAGAAATTTTGACATTATGAAAGAACTGCAGATTGAACCTATTATGGAATACCTACAGAAATACAGACAAAACTGGAGATCACATGTCATCAGGATGCCTCGTTCTAGAATTCCATGCCAAATTTTAAATTACCATCCTGTGGGCAAGAGATCCTTGGACAGACCGTTCAAGCGTTGGCAAGAGACCATAACTGGTCACTAGGCCCAATACATGCAAGGATGATGATGATGATGATGATGATGATGGTGATAACAATAATAATAATTTGCATATTTTTTTTATTTTTTTATCTCCCCATAATTTTAAGTATTATGTCTGATTTTTTTTTTACAATATCTTTGATCTCTTTAGAAAGTTTCTATGTTCTCACATATTTTAGTTTTACCTTGTAAAAGAGGGAAAAATTAAACCTATTCATATTCAAATTTATTGAATTTACAAGGTGCAAACATACATTTTATTTTTTGAAAAAATGCCAACATAACTTTGCTAAATATACTTTAAAGAACATGCAATAATAAAATTTGTGGAATCCTTAGCAATGTAAATATAGAGAACTGGGCAGAATAATGTATGGGAAAACTGAGTTTAAAAGTTTGCATGCATTTTAAACTTAATGTCCGACACATACCCCTTTGCAGCCTTATTTAAATGTAAGTAATATTGTTATACGTAATTTTTGTAGTGTACGAATTGACCTGAAATACCAGATTTGTAGATCATGAATAATAAATTGTATCCCGAAAATCTGATGCTTTATTCAGTGCATAAAATTTGCCTCCCACCGCTCCAATGCGAAAACTGAAAAAAAAAAAATATATATATATATATATATGGCTGCAAAAGGGTATCTGTCAGATACAGGGGGGAGAGCCATTAATCCTTCCCATTGAAGGCTTTAAGGAACCAACCTGGACAAATACCCAATGTCCCATCCCTACCTTCCCATGGTGCAGCTGTTAGTAAGCATAATTTTACAAGATGAACTAAAGGGAGGGGCTACTCATCAATTAGCACTGGTCAGCTTGATGAGTTAATGACTGAATTTGGTATAATTTCCCTCTATTCAATACCTAATTCCCTCTTTACCCTTTCCTATCCAGTCCTCTGACTGAACTCTTACTTCCTTCGACCCCGACGGCATTAGAGCATTCAGGGCCTAGGGGTTCATTTCACTTTCCTTCCTCCTCTTTCTACTTTTTTGTTCCTATGGCACTAAAATCGTCCTCCAGTGGCTTAAGGAGGGAAAGCTGGTGATCAGCAAGATCTCCCAGCTAGGTCTAATGGACCCGTCGACCAACAGCAGGTGTGGTCCTCCAGACATTCTGGGGATTGTGTGTGAATGAAGTAGCCACCAAAATGTTAAAATATGGTGTTCACTTAAATCAGCTACAACTTGCCATTTTCCCTGCATAGAATAGGAATATATCAGTCCCCTAATTGCCCACTGTGCAACTCAAATCAAGAAATGGATTCGGAACACCTCAAAATCTGTGCTTCAGTGGCTGACCATGATAATATCTTCGAAAAATATTGGAGTGCAAGAGGTCAAATGACTTTATTGGCAAACGCCTGGCATTAGAAGAAAAAAAAAAAAAAAAAAAAAAAAAAAACACACGCACGCACGCACGCACGCACACACACACACACACACACACCATAAAAACATTGCTCTGATGATAAAAAACTCACCTTGCAACGTCTACATGACAGTGTTCTGCTGCCCACACAAGAGGAGTCCACCCTCCATCATCCACACTGTCTATATATGATCTCCCAGTATTCGCTACAGACAGCAGACAATGACAGGAGTCTATATTGCCTGCCTTTGCAGCTAGATGAAGAGCCGTCATTCCATCACCACCCTGGAATATTCATACATACAGATGAACAATAAACATTACCAAAAACAAGACTGCTCCAACCAAGAGACATGTCACCGAACAGGGTACTATCACAGTCTACTATATACAGTCGCGAAGCTCAATATGTAGTAAAAATGCAAACATGGGTAGTTGCCCACCGCTAGGATCACTACTATCGCCTCATCATCGCAGATCTCTCTCCTAGCAGCCGACAAAATATGTTACACTTTCGTTGTCGTGTTCTTTTGGAAAAATTAACACCTTCCTTCCATTATTGAAATATTAAATGCATAAAGTTAATTTATTATTTTAATGAAGTATATTAAATTCCACCATAAACTCGAAGATACCTGCAAGAAATAGTTTAATATTTTTGTTTGTGCAAAACGAACTGAAATTTACTATAATAGCTTCACTCATTCAAGATTATAGCGATAATTAACTATGAAACCAATAAATATTAATTTGCATTTCTCTTTACAACAATAATAATGGAAATATGAATTAATGGAGTAACTTACGTGTACCCGCCTGTACCGGTACTTGTAGCGTAGGCTTACGTAGTTAACAAAGTGGGATGAGGTTAAGCAATAATAATCACACCAGAATTGGAAATAAAACGTGATCAATAAATTTTATTGTAACAGACTTTTTCTACGTCTCTAGTAAAGCAACAAATAAAAAAAACAACAAAATTAACAGCTATAATTAAAAACATATCCTTCGAAGAAAAAAGTAGGCCTAAGCAATAATAATCCCACCAGAATTGAAAATAAAACGTGATCAATAAATTTCATTAAAACAAACTTAATTTTTCTACGTCTTTAGTAAAATAACACATAAAAATAATAACAAAATTAATAGCTACAATTAAAAATATATCCTCTGAAAAAAATGTAGACCTAACCTTTATTTCTCTGGAAATTTAGCAGCCTAAGTGACAGAACTTTAACCGGTATCTAATGTCCTTTCGGTTAGACTGAAACATTTCATTGTGAAATTTAAGGATATAATGTATTCTAACAGTCACAAAGAACTTCAAATTAACAGTTTTGTTTCTGCACAGCATTCTTGTGGAAACCCAGGAACCTTTCTGAATCTTTCGGAAATCGGAAAAAGGATAACTCTGGGCTCTTTCTCTTACTGTTGCTACAATTTATAGCACTACAAACGTCTCCTCCTTGTCCCATATTATTATTCCAATTATTATATTTTAGCCATTAACATTTTCATTACAACCAATAACGAACATTTCACAAGCATCAATGTGAAATACGCAACGAGCTAGCTCTCGATAGAAATACGACACAGTCCAAAGTCGACCATGGACAGTCTATTGTTTCTAGTTGCTAACCGCTTGGAGCTCTTTATCACGAGATTTGCAAAAAAACACCTCAAGCTTCGCGACTGTATATAGTAGACTGTGGTACTATGGTTGTCAATCCCTCTGAGTCAGGACTGTGTACGAGAGCAGGTGAACACTGCTCTGCCATGCTGAGTGCGACAGAGCTAGTTTTTGTGCACTTGCCACATCTCACTTAGTCACGAGAGACAATTTAAACTGCATGCTGGAAAGTCGATTTTGTTCCACTAATAAAATTGACAGAAAAATAAAAAAGTAAAAGGCTATTAAATAATGAAACATTAATTTATCCGAATTGCTTCCTTCTTCATCCTCATCATTAGACTTGATTTTCTGCAAATAAGGATCATGGAAGTTTATAAGATTATAACTATTGGTTCAATGACACTATTTGCAGCCATTTCATTTTTCATAATATACATGAACAGATCATTAAAGATTGGAAACAGACACATCATGGTTCAATCTCTATCAGTCGAAATTTACATTTAATAATCTACTTTTTGATGATAATTTAGCCCTAACTGTATGCAATGAAGATGAGCTTCAGTATTTAGTGCATAATCTAAATATGAGCAGTGCAAAATACGACATGGAAATCAATATTGAGAAAACAAAAGTCATGGCATTTCGTGGGAAATACTCAGTCACAAGCAAAATTTGTTTAAACAACAAATTAATAGAAAGAGTAAATGAGTTTACGTATCTTGGCTGCAATTAATTAAAAATTTTTTGGTGAAACAGATATAACTTCTAAAATTTGCAAATACAGTAAAACCCCGATAAGACGCTGTTCAAGGGACCAGGTGTAAACCACGTATTAGGCGGGTATACTAATTTTGACTCATATACAGTATCTATTAGCACTTTTCTTTATTAAAATACATTATTCATGACAGGTAATATAGTATTACTCTATTATGTAATTACTGTACTCTACGTCAAAGACATTTACAATATATACTGTTCTTAATTCTTTCGAAAAAAAAAAATCATTTATAGTTGTTTGCCGTGTGCATGTTCTCCAAGTCCTCATGTTTACCACACTTCATTTTCCTGTGATTACATCCTCCTGACGTCGCAGCTGTAGTGATTGAGTCGCAATTTTTTATTATTGTTCTTAATGTTGATGATGGGATTCAGAGAGTTGTTTCTGAGTAAGAGAACTGTTCTCATCATACTTTCGTAAGATTTCAAATTTTTCTGACACAGAAAGCGCTTTTCGTTTAACACGCATTGTAACCACATTCTTTACAGACACTTCAATACACTAAAGGACAACAAACTGCCCAGCAAAAATTTCCAGAATTTTATTACGGCCGAGTGAGGAATGTTGTTTGAGAGAGAGGGTTAGCAAGAGGGTGGGGTATTGTAACTGTATGTAGGCTTTAACCACGCAGATAAGAAGTCGAATAAGAGAGCGTAACAAGAGGATGAGGTATACTAAGGTATGAAGTATGAAGGTTTAAATGCGCAGGTAAAGGGTCGAATACCAATACTTTTCAGGTTAATGGCACCAGTGAGTTCAATGACCAAGATGTTTCATTGCTGTTACAGTACAATGCTGAAAATTACATAAAAAATATTTCACAAAAACAGCGTATTATGCGGGACTTGAGCGCAACAAACGGGGTATTTTAAAAAGGTGTTATATATGAAATGTGCAGGGACCGGACAAAAAAAGGGTATTACACGGGATAGTGTAATAAGCAGGCGCGTCTTATCGAGGTTTTATTGTACAATAAAACAATGGGAATAATCAACAAAATTATGAAGCCTTTCCTAGTACAGAAACACACAAAAATATGTTTGTATAAAACGTTAGCTAGATCTGTACTAGGCTACAGAAGTCAAGCATGAACAATGAGAAGTACAGATACCAACATGGCCTATCAAATGAAATTTATGAGAGCAACACTAGGATATACTCACTTGAACCGCAAAAGAAATGAAGATATCATGCAAGAACTTCAATTACAACCAGTCTCTCCGTTTATAAACAAATACTAGATGCAGTGGAAAAACCATGTCCAATGAATGAATTGGAATAGACTTCCAAAAGCCATGCTTCAATACCGTCCCCAAGGGAAGAGATCTTTAGGCCGTCCAAAAAAAAAGGTGAACCAAGAATGACTCACTGAGACCATAACAGACGACGATATTAAGACACCTCAAAAAATCTATTAAAGAAGACACCCCAAAATTTCTTGAGTGTAATTAGTCTCAGTACTGAATCATATTCTTTCTTACCTTGATCATAACATTGGCTCCAGCTTTTACTAAGTACTTCACTATCTCTTTGTGGTTTGAAAGTGCCGCTAACATAAGTGGAGTATTCTGATCTCGATCTAGGACATCCAGATGTGCGCCAGCTTGCAGTAGGATGTGTACAGCAGAAAGATGTCCACCAGCACATGCTGCATGGAGTGCTGTACCCATTGAGCATTCCCGAAACAAATGGTTTGGGTTCAGTCCACTGCCTGTAAATAAATTTAATTTTCAACTAAAAATAAATATATGTATAATTTAATCAAGTTCATAATTTAGGGTAAAAAAAAACGTATATTTTAATGTACAGTGAAACCTCTGATTTACGGACATCGAAGGGACGTAACAATCTGTCCGCATCTGGGAGGTGTCCTTTATTGGGAGGGAGGCTTCCCAATCTAACAGTAAATTTATAATATTCATTATGTATCCTTTCATGCTTTAAATGAAATGTATTACTGTAGTTTAATTCTAAACACAGTCTACCGTACTACAGTAAATTCTTTGCAACTCTGAACTACAGTAGATAAGACCGAAAAAAGGGAAAAACAGTATTGTGCCATGCAATTTTATTCTAGGTGTTCCGTTATATAGTACTGTAATTTACAGTTTTCAGCTAAACTTTTACGTTCAAGTGCCATGTCTCTCGAAACCGAACAACTGATTGAAGTGAAGAGAATAATCCTACTAACCCTATCAAGTGTCGAATACAATTTCACAATCACTGAAACCTTAGACCCATCAGACAGGTTAAATTTTATGACTTTGTTTATCCACCAACTTCCAGCCAACAAGGGGTTAGCGAGCTGGGCTAGTGGTAGCCTCGAGACCCTTATTATCTTCTTTCATGTTAAGGTATTTTTGTATAGTTCTCAAAACTAAATTTTCCATTTTTGTAATGCATTACGTCTTCAAATCCAAGTTCTGTCTGCAGTCAGGAGGTAAAGCAAGCTTTAGGACTGTGAAACAGCTGTCCGTGTCTGAGAGTGTCCGTAAACAAGAGTTAAATTTATCTTTATTTCTATATTATTTCAGTTGGGACATAAAAATCTGTCCGTATATGAGGAGTGTCCATATCTTGGAGGTATCCGTAAGGAGAGGTTTCACTGTACATGTAAATATGAAAACTTTATTAACTAAAAGTAAAAACGACTTCTACAGAAAAATAATTGTAAATGAACACATAAGTAAATCAATTTCATTATCTTGCAAGTGAAGCCAGTTATACAAGAAACCAGGGACGGCTTTCGAAGAGGAACTGCGGAGTTGCTGCACCCTCAGGCATTTGTGGCTCATTGATACGTTTTATGTTGTGAAATACATCTATTATACAGTCTCTATTGTGCTGCTCACGGATGGCTGGTGACAGAGTACGCTGGAGGAACTTTACTGCTGCCCAATGTCCCACCTAGGAACAACAGGATATAAGAAGAAGATTGTGCTGCTCGAATTTTTTTAAATTTCGATCTCATCAACATGCACGCAATCATTAGAGAAGTCACCAAAGTGAAGCCAGAGACAAGGACTATGGGCGAAGCCACTTCCTCTCCTGCAGCTGCCAGTCTCAAGTCTTGGATGCTTTGCGCGTTAGTTTCACCCCCCTCCCCCTGCTTCCACTTGTCATGAATTCAGAGTCAAAGGCACTGCAAAATTTACAGCAGTTTGTCAGGAGCATGCATATGCTTGTACGAGATGTATCAATACCAGGCAGGAGTGTTTCTATTTAGTTTTCACTTTTAACTAGTATGCTCAGTTTTAAATACATTTTCTTTAATATGTGAGTATAAAAAATTCAACAATGTTTAATTCCGTACAATATTTACAATCTATTCAGTTCAGTACCTTAAAAATTCAGGAGAAATGTGAAATTAAATGCCATGGAAGATCTACACTTGTGCTAGATATAAAACAGCATTCAACAAGCCAACAAAAGAATATAAGAGGAGATTTAATTGTGATGAGTATAAGAAATTTGTGTTGTTGACAGGCTGTGATATTAAAAATGCGCTATTCTGTTTTCCATGTCTTTTGTTTGGTGACGATTCTAGCTGGACTCAGAAAGGCATAACCGTTCTTAGGAAACTAAATGAAAAGATTAATAATTCGGCAAAACATACAACTCCTTGAACTTGGGTGTGTTGGGAGGAGTGAATATTCAGGAGAGTTTAAGTTCAGCAATAAATAAACTGATGAAAGAGTAATGGAACGGAGAAAAATTCTCTCCGGCACCGGGATTTGAACCCGGGTTGATGCTTTATCCACTAAGCCACACCGGATACCCATCTTGGTGTCGGACAGAATCATCTCAGTTTAAGTTCCAACTCTTGGGTTCCCTCTAGTGACCGCCCTCTGCACTACATCATAGATGTCTATGAACGTAGGACTTAAGTCCACACATGTGCTGAGGTGCACTCGTTATGAGTGACTAGTTGGCCGGGATCCGACGGAATAAGCACTGTCTTTAATCACGAAGTGATTTACGATATATATTATTTTAATGTACCGAAGTACGTATGATATTTCCATGCAGATATTCTGGGTCATCATACGATGAAAGAGTAATGGAACGGAGAAAAATCCTGGTGCCGGAGAGAATTTTTCTCCGTTCCATTACTCTTTCATCGTATGATGACGCAGAATATCTGCATGGAAATATCATATGTACTTCGGTACATGAAAATAATATATATGATATGCATAAATCATTTCGTGATTTAAGACGGCGCTTATTCCGTCGGATCCCGGCCAACTAGTCACTCATAAGAGTGCACCTCAGCACATGTGTGGACTTAAGTCCTACGTTCATAGACATCTATGACGTAGTGCAGAGGGCGGTCACTAGAGGGAACCCAAGAGTTGGAACTTAAACCGAGACGATTCTGTCCGACACCGAGATGGGTATCTGGTGTGGCTCAGTGGATAAAGCATCAGCACGTAGAGCTGAAAACCCAGGTTCAAATCCCGGTGCCGGAGAGAATTTTTCTCTGTTCCATTACTCTTTCATCATATGATGACGCAGAATATCTGCATGGAAATATCATATGTACTTTGGTACATTAAAATAATATATCTAAATAAGCTGTTGAACATTATAACAACGGCATGAGAAGAAGCAAAGAAGTGTTGTCTAGAATTATTGAGTATATCAAGTTTTGTGGAACCAACGAGTTAGCATTATGAAGGCATAATGAAAAGATAGAGTCTGACAATCAAAGAATATTCCTCAATTTGGTGAAATACACAAGTGAAATAGACTTGATGTCCAAGTCCCATTTGGAGAGCTCTTCGCCATTTAAAGGCTTATCAAAAAGAATTCAAAATGAGCTACTAAAATGTATATTGGATGTATTCAGAGAGGAACTTTTAGCAGAGATTTAGGAAGCCGAATTTGTCTCTGTTCTTGCTAATGAGACGACAGATATATCTGAAAAATTTCAGCTTGTGATTGTAGTTCGGTATTGTAACAAAGAAGGAAAAGTCATGGAGAGGTTCTGAGATTTTTTTAACCTAACCCAATGCAATATCAGAGTGCATACTTTCACAGCTAGAAACAATTTTAAAATAAAAGAAAGATAAGCTTATTGGACAGAGCTACGATGGAGCAGCTGTGATGAATGGTATATCAAATGGTGTACAAGCAAAAGTTAGAGACTGTTACAAATATGCATAATATTTTGTGCATTGCTATGCCCATCAGTTGAATCTCATAATGGAAAGAGCCGCTAAACAAAGGGTTGCATATTTTTTGCTAATTTATCCAGTATCCCTGCTTTCTTCTCTCGATCTCCACATAGGCAGTCTGTATTAGATTAATGTGTTTCAAAGAGAATTCTATCAGCTGGGGCAACAAGATGAAATTTTAAAATAAGAATACTAAATGTTGTTCATGAGAAGGAGCCATTGCTAGAATGTTTTCAAACCATAATGGAATCTGAAACATCTAATAACATCACAATAAATGAGGCAAGCGCCCTGGTACGTATTCTTGAAGATCCTGAATTCAATTTCTGGCTTAATTTTTTTTTTCATTTATTGATACCTCATGTAGATATATTATAGAACCAACTACAACATCGCCAGTTAGATGTTTCTAAGGTTCAAATCTGCATATCTGTTAAGGCCATACAGACAATACAGAACGGTGCACAGTTGAACAGCAAGAACTATGAAAATGAAAACCTAGCAGCGTCGTAAGGTTGAAGGGAATCAGACAAGGATTGCAACAGTCAAGGAAGTGTGTGACCTCATTACCACATAAGCTAACACCCAATTCCAGTTCATAGGTCATCTGATAGTATCTTCTCTTCTGTGTCAAAAAAAATTTGAATGCTACAAAAGCTCATTTCCTGAAAATGACCTAAATGTATGTGTGAAGCTTCTTCCAATGTTCAATAAAGACAAACTAAAAACGGAACTCACTGTGTTGTATCAGAGACAAGAATTTAGAAATATCAATGGCGCAGTCAAGCTCTTGCAGTTTCTTCTATCTGAGAAGATCTGGAACACATTCTTCTATACTGTCCATCCATAAACAACAAAAGAAGTAATTAATTGATTACTAGTGGACTTACTCATGTTAATTATGTACGATTTGTCCAGCTTACAGCTGCTTCAGTGCTTCACGCACCATCCTCAGAGCCTACTAGATCACGGCGTCATCTCGAACTTCTCTGCCTGTTAAGTGAGTGTGTTTTATTGTTGAAATGTGTTGAAGAGTGGAGTCGAGGATGGTGCGTGAAGCACTGAAACAGCTGTAAGCCAGAGAAATCTTACATAATTAACACGAGTAAGTCCACTAGTAATCAATTAATTATATTCAAGTGTTAAAAGTAGTGTACGCAAGATTCAAAATGGAAAAGAAGTAAATTAAAATCATCAGTACCAGTTGCAGAAGACACAGCCCTGCTGTATATATTGACTACACCCCAACTCTGGCTACTAGCAACAGGCATCTATAATGAATACTGATCAAAATACCCCTCATTTCTCGTGAATTTTTTTTTAATAGGTTATTTTATGATGCTTTATCAACATCTAGGTTATTTAGCGTCTGAATGAGATGAAGGTGATAATGCCGGTGAAATGAGTCCGGGGTCCAGCACCGAAAGTTACCCAGCATTTGCTCATATTGGGTTGAGGGAAAACTCCGGAAAAAACCTCAACCAGGTAACTGGCCCCAACAGGGAATCGAACCCGGGCCACCTGGTTTCGCGGCCAGACGTGCTAGCCGTTACTCCACAGGTGTGGACCATTTCTCGTGAAAAACAACAATTGAATAGATTACAGTGGACTATAGTGGACTTTATGTTGTCCGCAAACAGCTGGATACATTAAGAAGATTGATTGATTCTATCTGAGAACTTGCAGGACTCATTTTCATAAGTTACGAAACTACCACACATAGCTATCACCATACCAATGACAACTTCCGAACCAGAACATTGCTTTCCGTGTTTGAAAAGAGCAAAATCCTATCTTAGAAATGCGATGAGAGAAGAGAGACTGACCGCATTAGCTATGTTGTTCATTGAAAAGACTATGTTAAATGACATATTGGACTTCAATAAGGCGATTCAAAAGTTTGCAACCTACAAGACAAGGCACATGGAACTAATCTTTAAATAAGGTAAATTGCATAGTTTATAATATATTTTTGCATGCGGCCCCTCTGCATTCAATACCCATGAGCTGCCACTGCAAGAAACTGATTGAAATTCGATACTTCTGTGGCATTTTAAGATGGATTCCACTTAAAATGATACAAAAGAAAAACATTTTGCAAGTTACGTAAGGTGATAACAATTTCACTACAGATATGAAACAAAGACTCTAAAAGCTACCGGTAAGTCTTAAATTACAGTAAGCAAGTGACATGGTGTCTCAGTGCCCATAAGCCAGAGGACACAGGTTCAAATCCTGCTCTACCCTGAATTTATAACTTGTGTTGGCCAAGTCTGTGGTCCAGGCAACATGGAGGTTTTTCTCTGGGTACTCCAGTTCCTCTGTGACATTCCAACATTTCTCCATCATCCTTCATTACAAGTGTAATGTGGATCCACTGTATGTAGTACACTCTGAACAATCTCTGATGAACTTCTCAGCACTAGTAACATCCTATGAGCCTGGTCATCAAATCAGGATGAATAACTATAAGTTAAGGGTACTATAAGCAGAAGCAAATATTGGTTTCAGAGAACTATGGCATGCTATAATGGCTAGACAAGAAATGCAATAATAAAATAAGGAACACAGTAAATATCTAAAACTGCAGGTGACTTAATCGAAGAATATAGGTTGATAGGGAAAATATGAAAAGAAAAACCATAGAAAACCCGTAACTCAGTGGTCGTCAGCACTCGCTGAAATGTGCAAAGGGTGCGGTGCCATCCCGCGAGCACCGTCACGCAGCAGAGAGAGATAGAGAGCATACCCACTAGCAGCTACACAGTGCACCATGGTGCACCTTATACGCAGAACCTGTTTAAAATGTTTTCCCATACAAAATACTAACATCATTTGGTCCCGAAAAATAGCTACATAAGAATAAAAGTTTTAATTCCCATTTAATATGTCTTCTGTTTAAAACAAAATTCTTGAAGATAAGGGCAATTTTCAGAGAATGAGCCTAATATTTTGCCCAAATAATGTTTCGATGATTCTGGTATCACTTGTTCGCGTAAAAAACTTGGTTCAGGTCTATAAAAAGTGATCAGAGAACAACTTTACTATTCTGTGTATTTTAGACTTTTCATTTTTTTAAAAATGGTGGCATAAGTTGGTATAAAATAAAAGGCATTATTGATTGCCACAAATAAAATTAATAATAATAATAATAATAATAATAATAATAATAATAATAATGATAATCTTGACGATGATAATAATAATAATGATGCTGATAATAATAATAATAATAATAATAATAATACTCATATGTTATCAACAAAGTGAAAATTCAGCCACATATACCATTTTAAACAAAATAATGGTATTTGACAGCACGGTAGAAGTACTGAACCAAGTAGAAAAGTTGAAAACTTAGAAATACAAGAAGATCAAAAGAGTGCTGCTAGAATGTGGCATTAATATTTGTTGCACGTCCAGTATTGCGGTAAAAGCTGAAGAAACAGCTTTAAGGCTAAATATCAAATTAGTTAAATCAACTAATTCAGAAAACATTGTGAAATGATTATAAGAGCAAAAGTGGGACGATTATTTCCAATGATGGTTCTGTTACTGCAATCATTTCAGGCATTCCAAAATTATCAATATACACTTCGTTAAATTTCGATGTGATTATATTATAATTCAGTTAAAATCCATAGTTTAACCTTTTAAAATGTTTTCTCTCGTGAGAAGTTTACATGTTCTGCTCCCTTGTGAAGCATTTTAAGAGGCAACCACTGTATAACACTGCACAAAAGAGAAGTAATGCTGAGAGGATCACTTCACGCCAGAAAGCTAACCTATCTTTCTCCAAAAAGAGGAACATAAAACTAGATGAAGTAGACATCTAAATGATAATTTTCTAGAGCATGTTTAGTATTAACAGGTGAGGTTCACGTGGCAATATCTCAAATGAAAGCATGGTCTAGGTATAGAAATAAGAGTGTAATTCCTGAAATAGCGCATGAACATTAAAAAATTGTTCCACATTAATAAATAATGAATCAATTGAGATAATCAATATAATTTAAATTTATCACTTTAATGTTAACTCTGTTCCCACATCACACATTACATTAGCATATGTTGGTAAGAACTGGTGTAATGGTAGTTAATAACCTAACAAGGGAATGGTCAACTTTGTTATTGCTCTCTTCCCCTGCACCCTCAAAGTATTTGTCAATAGCAGCCAATATGCAAAATTTTAGCTACCAATAAACACTGAAAGTTTTTAAAAATAAGTATGAAAACAATAAATCAATATACACAAACATCAGCCAAACAGATTCAAATAACAATAAATATAAGCAACTTTAGTAGTAATATACTCACCTAACACCTGAATAAGTCTTTCTGCATTTCCAGATTTCGCAGATTGATACAAACTCTTCGACGTATACCTGAAAGAAGAAATGTACAATATCTCTTATTTATGCTATGATAACCAATCATTTACATCTTCAAAAAGTATCGAAAATAAGAACACTCCTGAAGAATAGAAACAATATTCTTCAATAAAATTATAAAATTTTCCTCCAACACTAGCTAATCTCATTATATATTTTTGCCCATATTAGCATTATATTATTATAGTGTATAAGCTGCAATACCTAGTATTAACTATACAAATTTCTTTAAATATTGTACAATAAGTAAATTAGTTCTACTGCCTTGATCGAATCTATCCATATAATGTATCAATTTCTTGTTTTGGAAATTAGCATTTAAATACAGTGTTACCTTTTCTTCAGCTGAATGGTATTCTAATTTTAATATTATGTGCACGCACGCACGCGCGCACACACACACACACACACACACACAAACACATAGCGTGTAACTGTGATATTGTTATAAACTCTTAGTGGTGGTTAGAAGTGATAAATATGAACAATTTTCATACAGGATCTTATATCTAGAAATGTTGCATTTGGTAGTTACACACTTTGATGTGTGTGCTAAGTGGTCTAAGTAGCACTGCAGAATAAAAATGCAAACTTTTAATTATGTCATTATGAAATTTTAATTAATCCATATTGACTCAAAGGAAATTACAATCTAAATTGTTTTTATCACTTAAATTGTTTTTATTATTTATCATTACACCAAGTGTTCAGAATGTCTTCCATCATACTCAATAAAGGCACTGCAAAGCTATGACACTCATTGACTGTAGCACCCAATTAAAGATTTTCGGCATGTTCCTAACTGTGTCACACACTAAAGAAACAAATATTACTTTATGCACAGTACCAGAAAAAATAATGGCCCAATACTTCGAGGTCTTTTCAAGGTGCGATTCACACAATAACATTTGTTGTCTACATCTTGGACTCTGATCTTCATGAGGAAATCAACACACTGCACAGAAGTGAGGCTTTTTGTTCTGTCTCAGTAGCTTAAATGGCTGGGGCATCAGCGTGTCATGAGGAAGGGAGCAGGTTCGAGCCCTGTGCCCATGAGTTTTTTTATTATTATTTTATTATATTATTATTATTATATATTTTTTTATTATTTCCCTCATTCTTTTTGCATTTGTGCTTTTTGTATTTGTATCTGCAATTTTACTACTAATTCTTATTTGCTTCTTCTCTCTGCATTCGTTTCTTGTATATGTCTATTTGTATTCTAGTGGTGTGGTAGAGAATGCTTGATGGCCTTAACTCCGCCA
The DNA here is from genome assembly GCF_040183065.1 of Periplaneta americana. Classification (NCBI taxonomy): domain Eukaryota; kingdom Metazoa; phylum Arthropoda; class Insecta; order Blattodea; family Blattidae; genus Periplaneta; species Periplaneta americana. The sequence continues at coordinate 165,882,672 of NC_091124.1, forward strand.
GATTAAATAAATAAATATTTCTTGAATAACATGAAAATTGAGCTTTACAGAGTCCTGGGACCGATGTTTCAGTTTGTTTAACAAAAAATTGAATAATTTATTACCAAACTCCTATGGGTTACTATTAGACTTGGTCTCGCATAAACAAAATAATAATAATAATAATAATAATAATAATAATAATAATAATCATCATCATCATCGGAGGACAATCTCAAACAAAATAAACACAAATATGCAAAAAAAAAAAAAAAAAAAAAAAAAACCACACACTCACACAAACATATGAACCTACTATTCTGTCCACAAACCATCGGCTTCTATCGCAGCCATGACCCCTCTTGCCATTGAAAAAATCCCAATCCTGGGCCAGGTTTCCCCGGGCATCAAGAACTTGACTCGAGACCTTCTTTATATTCTAAGATACTTGGTGCCTAAATAATTTGCACCTCCTCTTTTTCAATTTTCCCATACATTTTCGATGATATTTAAATCTGGTGACCTAGAGGCCAACAACCACTTCGATCTCAGGTCTCCTTCAAAACCATGTTTGAACATCTTGCGAAGTGTGAACAGGAGAGTCACCCTGCTGGAATTTTAATGATCCTCAGGGATAATATTCTCAGGTAATAGGGAATAATACGTTTTCCAAAAGGTGGATATACTACAGCGAATGCATCTGGCCATAGATACACTCTAAAATACCTGCCCCATCACGAGAGATCCACCCCAGCATGACACGCTAATGCATCTCGACCTTCGACGTCAGTCCACACATTGAGCATCAAATCTTTGACCAGACTCATGACAGACTCTTACAGGACCATTGTAATCAGTCGAGATGGATGTTTCGTCTGAGAAAATTACTTCCCTCCAATAGAAATCCTCTAGACTGTTCACAAAGACCAGGTGGTCTATAGCTTGTTCGTCTTCAGTATTTTCTTTCTGGGCGGCCCTGCAGCTTTAAGAGTAGCTTTTCTCAAATGGTTAATCACAAGATTTCATAGAAATTTTTCGAACCCAGTACTGCGTGTACTGCATACATAAAAGGATGCACATCTACTGCAAAATGCATCACATTAATTCGAAATTAAATAAAATTAACGTCTACTTTCATAATGTAAACAACCCAAGAGTATGACAATCTCAAGTATGCTATAAGCATTCAAATAACTCAGTGGCAGCGTACCTGATCACAGACTCCACGGTCCTGAGTTAGGAACCAGTCGAGGGAGGCAATTTTTTACAATTTATTCAGGTTACATTTCTCTTACCATCACTCGATTTATTTTAACACACACACACACACACACACACGCACGCACGCACGCACACACACACACACACACACACACACATATAAATTTATTATTTACACCAAATCCATTTTTGTCGCATCTTTTCAAGTATGTTTTGGAATGGGTTATGACTTACTTACATACTTACTGGCTTTTAAGGAACCCGGAGGTTCATTGCCGCCCTCACATAAGCCCACCATCAGTCCCTATCCTGAGCAAGATTAATCCAGTCTCCACCATCATATCCCACCTCCCTCAAATCCATTTTAATATTATCCTCCCATCTACGTCTCGGCCTCCCCAAAGGTCTTTTTCCCTCTGGCCTCCCAACTAACACTCTATATGCATTTCTGGATTCGCCCATACGTGCTACATGTCCTGCCCATCTCAAACGTCTGGATTTTATGTTCCTAATTATGTCAGGTGAAGTGTACAATGTGTGCAGCTCTGGTTGTGTAACTTTCTCCGTTCTCCTGTAACTTCATCCCTCTTAGCCCCAAATATTTTCCTAACAACCTTATTCTCAAACACCCTTAATCTCTGTTCCTCTCTCAAAGTGAGAGTCCAAGTTTCACAATCATACAGAACAACCAGTAATATAACTGTTTTATAAATTCTAACTTTCAGTTTTTTGACAGCAGACTAGAAGACAAAAGCTTTTCAACTGAATAATAACAGGCATTTGCCATATTTATTCTGCGTTTAATTTCCTCCCAAGGGTCATTTATATTTGTTACTGTTGCTCCAAGATATTTGAATTTTTCCACCTCTTCGAAGGATAAATCTCCAATTTTTATAGTTCCATTTCGTACAATATTCTGGCCACGAGACATAATCATATACTTTGTTTTTTCGGGATTTACATCCAACCCTATCGCTTTACTTGCTTCAACTAGAATTTCCGCGTTTTCCCTAATCGTTTGTGGATTTTCTCCTAACATATTCACGTCATCCGCATAGACAAGAAGCTGATGTAACCCGTTCAATTCCAAACCCTCTGTGTTATCCTGAACTTTCCTAATGGCATATTCTAGAGCGAAGTTAAAAAGTAAAGGTGATAGTGCATCTCCCTGCTTTAGCCTGCAGTGAATTGGAAAAGCATCAGATAGAAACTGGCCTATATGGACTCTGCTGTAAGTTTCACTAAGACACATTTTAATTAATCAAACTAGTTTCTTGGGAATACCAAATTCAATAAGAATATTATATAATACTTCTCTCTTAACCGAGTCATACACCTTTTTGAAATCTATGAATAACTGATGTACTGTACCCTTATACTCCCATTTTTTCTCCAATATCTGTCGAATACAAAAAATCTGATCAATAGTCGATCTATTACGCCTAAAACCACACTGATGATCCCCAATAATTACATCTACATATGGAGTTAATCTTCTCAAAAGGATATTTGACAAAATTTTGTACGACGTCAACAAAAGTGATATTCCTCGAAAGTTACTACAGTTAGTCTTGTCCCCCTTCTTAAAAATAGGTACGATTATGGACTCCTTCCATTGATCTGGTACAATTTCCTTTTCCCAAATTGCAAGTACAAGTTTATAAATTTCGCTAGATAATGCCCTTCCACCCTCTTGTATTAATTCTGCTGGAATTTGATCAATACCTGGAGACTTGTACTTTTTCAGATTTTCTATCGCAATTTCCACTTCAGAAAGTGTAGGTTCCAGTATAAATGGCTCAGCAGTTTGTATTTGAATTTCGTCCCGATCATTTCTATTTGGCCTATGTATATTTAGTAGTTGCCCAAAATAGTTCTTCCATCTGTTCAGGATTGATTGAGAGTCTGCAAGCAAGTCACCCTTCTCATCCTTGATCACGTTTACCCTTGCCTGATATCCGTTTTTAAATTCCTTTATACCCTTGTATGGGTTATGACAACACGCAAAATAGAACGAATTTAAATAATTAGTATTTGCTACAGTATTTGTGCTCTGAGTCTCTGATCGTGTGTAGTGGGACTTAGGATATTCAAATGGGCCATAACTTTTTCCTGGTACTGTACGTAATGCTTAACCAATAAAACTCTAATGTCATATTCAAAAGGACAGCTACATTTAAATTGAAGTGAGGTTTCAGTGCACTGGCCTTGAGTTTGATGACAGCTGGCTATCATATTCAAAAGGACAGCTACATTTAAACTGAAGTGAGGTTTCAGTGCACTGGCCTTGAGTTCGATGACAGCTGGCTATCATATTCAAAAGGACAGCTACATTTAAACTGAAGTGAGGTTTCAGTGCACTGGCCTTGAGTTTGATGACAGCTGGCTATCATATTCAAAAGGACAGCTACATTTAAACTGAAGTCAGGTTTCAGTGCACTGGCCTTGAGTTTGATGACAGCTGGCTATCATATTCAAAAGGACAGCTACATTTAAACTGAAGTCAGGTTTCAGTGCACTAGCCTTGAGTTTGATGACAGCTGGCTATCATATTCAAAAGGACAGCTATATTTAAACTGAAGTGAGGTTTCAGTGCACTGGCCTTGAGTTTGATGACAGCTGGCTATCATATTCAAAAGGACAGCTACATTTAAACTGAAGTGAGGTTTCAGTGCACTAGCCTTGAGTTTGATGACAGCTGGCTATCACAACATACGCTATACACAAAGTTATAATGTTCGCAAATACCATTACATAGACACACTAAGTGAAGCCTGAGGGACCGACATTAGAGTCTGGCAAGCTCTTGCTGCAGTGATGAAGTTCTGGGACACTATACATGAGGTCGGGATAACTCAATGCACTCATAGCTACACAGCAACCTCGCAGCAAGGTAAGAATGTTGGAGTTTCGGTTTAAGGTCGGCCTAGGAGACACTGTGTGGGTTTTCCTTATCAGTTATTGCACCATGCATGCACTTAGTCAGCTTTTTGAACTCTACTGAGAAATTCGCATTTTCAAACATAGATATAGTACAGCAAAGCATTTTCCTTGTTGAAATGTATCAAATGAAGAAGTAGTCACACGAGTTGCATTTGTGCTAATTTGGGCAGAGCTTTCCGGAGACATTATGTTGTTAAATGGCGAGAAATAGGTTCAATTCTCGATAAAAAGAAAGATTGCACATAGATAATATGCAACATTAGTAAGAATGAGCTACAGAAAATATTCCAGAACTGCATCACAGGTATAGGATGTAGCAGAGGAATTTATGATCAACTGGTCTGAAATCCAAGTAAGATTCCCTTCATTTCCGTAATTCACTAGTTATGTAAAAGTTCACTTGCTACAATGTAGCACCATGAGATGGCACGTACGTTTTCTACAAAAGCGGTGATCTACTTGCCAGACTGCATTGCCGAGAAACAGCAGGGCTGCCAGTCCCTTATCTGACTCAATTTCCAATAACTATTTTAATTAAGAAAAGTTCAACAAGAAATGTATATATTATACAAAGAGACTCAATCAAGAGAATATCAACTGCATGTTAAACTAATAAATAGGATTTTATTGTATACTAGCCGTACCCATGCGCTCCGCTGCACCCGTTAGAAATAAAGATGAAGTAATTACATAATTAAAATAGGACGTTTGATCCAGGGAACATTCGTGTTTGATAGAAGGATAAATCGTTTAATATGTTACTTAATTTAAATTGCATTTAAAATATTAAAATGCGATCATTTTGATCCAGAGACCACTCATTTGGTGCAATGACAATTCCTTTAACATGTTATTAATTGTTATTACCAATTATTTTTGGAAAAGCGAAAATTAACAGAAAAATTTTGGCTACAGATTTATTATTATGTTTATATTATATTATATTATTTTATGTAAAAAGTGTGTTGATAACGGATGTACTCGAATTAGAAAGTTTTTAATTTGTTGTGGGAGCTATTGAATCTCAGGAGGAACAGCTTTTACAACAGCGCAACATAATCTGCTTGGCTCATTACCCAATTTTTTTGCATTGCATTTATTGCATATATATTTTATGTATTTTAACACAATTCAATTGAGCATAGTTACAATTTGAATTATAAAATAATGCATTGCTAAGCTAACGTACTATTACTGCATACTAAATCAATACACTCTCGTTCGTTAATTCTCTGAGATAAAAATGAATATGTTCATACACATTATTTTAAGAAATACAGGAAATGAATATACAGAATAACCTATCAAGTTTTCTGTGCATAAGAAGCTATTTTAATCTTACCTGTCCTCAATTCACTCACAAGTTACTGTAATAACATTATAGCATTATGTCCATCCAGAGAAACTACACTTTCCAATGATGAAATAATAATTAATTATACAAATCGGTTAATTTAGCTTCCGATATTAGCCTACTTCATACAAACACAGAAACATTGTCTGTAGGCTATGTTTCATAGCTTTCGATTGTTGTGTCCAAGGCCCCTTATAGACGAAGTCATTTGTTTTTTATTTCAATACACCGCCTTAGATGGCAGTTATTTTAATTTTAAAACTCATTTATCTCATTAAATATCAGTCCTATCAAAATGTTTCAAAGAATAAAACTTATCAAAAATCATTTTTAAAGAAACTTTTGTTATGTAATATTTTTCACAAAAATCAATAATAAGCGAGATATTTCGATTTATTTAATTCAGGTCCCCTTATAACCCCCCTTTTAAATAACGTATTTTGAATGCCATATAGCCTAAAATTTAAGTTACAACGAACTTAATTTATATTCCAAATTTCATCGAAATCCGTTCAGCCATTGTCGCATGAAATGGTAACAAACATACAGACAGACAGACATACAAAAATTAAAAAAAAGCGATTTTCGGTTTCAGGATGGTTAATTATACATGTTAACACCAATTATTTTTAGAAAATCGAAAATTACCAGAAAAATTTTGGCTACAGATTTATTATTAGTATAGATGGAATGTTATTCTAATTTAACATCATACTTTTACTGTAATAGATGGCACATTATTGTATGCTTCCAATTAAAATAAAACAAATTTTCTTCACGATGGTTTTAATTTGTAATTTCAATGTATAATGAAAACCTTCAATGTAAACAAGGATTTATTTTTGTTACTAACAATTATTTCACCAAAAACTTTTTGAAAAGTAAATATACCTTTAACCTTTAATTTTACAATGACTTCGTTCACAAATCTAATAATATGAACTAAAGACACACAGGAGAATAAAACTAGCCTACTCCTATTTTATTTACAAGCAAACATTGTCATGGGGGCAGACAAAAAGTTTTTTTTTTTTTCTTCCATCATGCTAATAATGTCAAAACATGTGCTTGTACAAATTTTGGCCACTCGAGCACAATTACAAGGAGCCCCCGAGAAAGTAAGTTCCCCTGGGGTTGTTTACAGAAAGAAAACACAATTTCAGGGAAAGATTTATTGGAACAGATACAGCAATTGAGTTATTTTTCAACATATTCCCCACCGAAACTGAAACATCTGTCAAAAAGTGGGACCAACAGAGAGGTGCAGATGGATGTCACACACTGGTTCCAATCCCAGGCGGCAGATTTCTATGGCACAGGGATACAAAAGTTGATCCCACGGTGTGATAAATGTCTCATTTCCGGTGGGGAATATGTTGAAAAATACTATATCTGTTCCAGTAAATCTTTCCATGAAATTGTGCTTTCTTACTGTAAACGGTCTCTGGGAAACTGACTTTCTGGGGGGACCCTCGTAATTGCGCTAAGTGGCCAAAATTTCTAAAAGCACTTGTTTTGACATTGGTAAATGGTGGAAGAAAAAAATTAACTTTTTTACCTGCCCCCATGAGAATGTTTGCTTGTGAGATCAAAAATTGCTACGTGTATTTAACATAATAAACATTACAACTGTGAATCACACAAAACATTGCAAGTTACATGAAAGCACTACAGTGGAATAATTTCTTCACACTTCATTACAAACAGTCAAGGTCAAAAACAGAGACATTAATATAAATAAATTTATCAGTGGGAATTAACAGCTACAATTAGCAGTGGTCAGTGCACTTGCAGTTGCTAGCTATGTTAAATTATTTATTTATTTTTTTTCATTCTTCTGAAGTTGTTAAAAGCATTTCTCACATAGCGAGCCAAAAAATATTTAGTTGATTAAAATGGACCAGCTTGTGCCATCAATTATCTAACTGGACGCACATTAAGATATATTCCTAATACAATTTAGATTTATTTCCCCCATTTACTCACATTTATTACAGATAGAGTAGTAACTGATTGGAATCCAAGAAGAAAATTAAAATTTTCAATCTTAATTTCTTTATTAATACCCAACAATTTGTGAACACATGCGAAAATCAAAAGACTTTAAAAAAGATATTACTCTGTAAATTCTAAAATTATGTCAAAAGACAAGGGTTACTTTAGGTTCTGGATTTTCAGGGATCATACCAGATTCCAGCTCAGAAACTAAATGTCCTAAAAATATTTATCTGGACACAGTATTGACTAAGTTTCAGAGTAAATACATTTTTAATCTGAATATGAAACTGACTTCAAAAGCAGTTCATAATAAAGCATCAGTCAATAAAGTGCATTTGTATATTTCCTTTCATTGCTGCAGTTACAGGAAAATAAAACAGGAAGTTTGGGGCATTGCTCTGTAATATTTATAAAGAAATTGATTACATCTGCATAAAGTTAATGTCCTGCAATATAATATATACAGGAATAGTGTAGGCTATAATGGCTGAGCTAGTTACCAGTAATTCGGGCCTAATACATCATAAGGGTAAATCCTTTAGAAACAGTCTATTGTCTCACCTGAACACTTCAAAATAAAAGTACATTCTTGTAAAAATCTCACATGCATTCGATGCCTTATGTTAGGTTGTTAGCTTCAAATAATTATCTGTTATGTCACGTCATCTGTCATTGCTCCACATGTGTCAATGCAGGTCTCATTTTCTCGCTTGAACATAGAACCAACCAGTGGTTGGGGTGCGGAAGGATTTTGTGGTATGTTTGTTGATATGTGGAATCTTCTTGTATAGAATGAGGATTAGTGAGGTTTTGCGTGTTGTTAAAGTTTCTTCTTGTTTGGTGTCATTGTAGGGATGGGGGAGAATGTAGGTAGTGATGGAGGTGTGTTTGTGATTGGTGGACATCACACCAAAAATAGTTAGAAAAGTCTTTTTAAGTTTTAATAGTTGACACAGTACATTATTAAAAGTTGTTAATTTAACAAGTTTTAACGTATTATCATTAGTGATAAACAAGTGTTAGAAGTATGTGAATCAAGAATGAAAGAAAACATATTGAGAATGCACATATCTCCATAGAACAATATCTCTGGCACACAAGGTAAGAAATAAATTAGAAAATAAGGGAGTAGGCAATAGTTCAATGAACTTGTAAACATTTATATGGTTAAGTAATCTTTGTTCCTTGTGACAGCTCATGAATAGTGAGAAGATTTCTAAATTAAATTAGATTATAAAATTAAATAGCGCACAGTGTAGTCAGAGTTGAATAGTAAACACGTCCTCGAAATAATAATGAAAAAATAACAGCAATAATAAAATAACTTGAGATGCTTATAACAAGTTACTTACACATAACAAAAAAGCTATTTTCCTTACACAGGGATTTCCTTTTGCCATTACACAGTGGATCACTGCTTCAGTAAGATAACTCTTTAACATTAACCATTACACAGTGGGGTCCCTGCTTCAGTAAGGTAACTTTTTAACATTAAGTGCCTACTCAGAGTCAATCAGATATCATGTATGGTGCAACAGTGGAATGAGAATACGAGAAGAAACAAAGTGCTAAGAGAAAATGTGCCTTTCAGTCGTCTTATATGCAACAAATCTTACAGCAATGAGATAGCTGGTTTGAACTTCTGTTTTTAAAATACAACAAAACATATTTCGAGGATAATCTCTAACCTCATCAGGTGGGGGGGAGGGGAAGTGGCTTTTACACATTCAACCAGGGAAGAATGAGGGAAATGCATGCCATGCAAGTATGAGTCAAAATATTTGCAAGCATGAAACTCTGTGATCTTTCACAGTAATCCATTACTGCGCAAGAGAGTGTCAATTTTGAATCATATCCTTATTCCTGCAGGAGTGAGAAGAACTGCAATCATGCTTTTAAAACTGTGTATGAATGCATAGGTGAAGAGAGAACCATTTCCTTGGGGGGTGGGGGGGACCAAAACCATAGAATCCCCATATAATGGAGTTATGGGGGACATCATTTACCTCCTCCCCCTGTTATAGCTTGACAGTGGTGCAATATATCGAAATATGATCATATAATAAAGGTATTTTCGGGGGCATGTTTCTTACAGTGTTACATCCGCGATGTTTAGGGCTTGGACTGTAGATCTACTACAAATTATAATAGGACATAACTTAAAACAATCCCCCTCTTTTTCTCTCTCATACAAGAACATATGCATACATCAATAAAACTACGTAACAGTGCCAATAAAAATTTTTTTATATGAAGCTTATCTTCCTGAAGATATCATATGAAATGTAAACTCTAATTACTTTATTTAATCTCATTGTTAAGTTTACACATTAAACCGGGATAACTTTTCTTTTTCTGCATTGTTGTGCAGTATGTTATTCATACATCTCCAAGTGGCGACCTGAACACCTGTATACTTCTAACACATGATTACAGGCTGTTAAAAAAGAAACATTACAGTACTTCCATTCCTCAAATGAGGTATAGAAATTCTTATACATTCAGAACTTTAAAATAAATATTATAGTCCAGACACATGATCTGAAGACATTAATTCGTCAACTTAAGCACAGAAACTTAATCATAAACAAAAGCAAAAAAGATCTTTAGAATTCAATATTTTCTAACGTTAATAGAAAAAAAAAAGAGTTCAAACAAGTTTGGGAGGGGGGGGGGCAGTGCTCCTCCATAACTCCGCCTATGTATGAATGTAAAACCGTGCTTTTTCTTGAGTGACTGTTTAGTGCATGGAATAAGGAAATGCTGAAAAATTTCTATGAGATGATGAGAAAATTAGAGTGCAAAGTTCAGTTTAATGTTCTTGTCTTGTTGCAAGCTGAAGAAAAAACGCAAAATGTATGAAAGAGCACAAACAATGCTTTGTGCAGTTGTCATTTTATTACTGAATTGCATCAGCTCATGATTATAGAAACTGTTAGCATACGATTAGCGAGTTATTCAATAATATGTTGCAAAATTAGTGGCAAAATATCTCAAAGAAACACTGTAATGCCAAAGAGCATGAGTGCTTCAACATGATGCTCACCTCACAACACATCACAGATCAGAGCGAACAATCTGCATACATTTCAGCATTCTGGTAATTTGCTTTTAAACAATCAGATCTACATATACTCTTTTTTCATTTTCATCTCATTTATTGCAGTTCACAGATCTTACCTGCTGTGTGTGAGAAATATTGGAGAGCAAGAGAGTTAATAGCTTTTTGTCAAGAACTCAGCATTAGTTAACAACATCAACATTGTAGCTTTAAGATGTGGTAAAAGCAAACAATTATACAAAAATATATAATACAGAGTAAGTAGATTAATTTACTTCAAAAGCATAAATAGTTCCTCAGATGAGTGGTAGGTATGAATATGAATATGGAGAAATTCTATTGGTTTTGTTCTAAACTGAATCCCTTGTCCCTTTAAAACTTTACAGTACATTGAAGACTATAACACATTAAAAGTGAACTCCTATTTTACAATAGTTGAGATTAACAAAGGACAGATGGAAAACTGATTTGTATTTTGTATTAAGATTATTAACCTCTTCATTAGTACGGTACTAAAAGTATCTTGATTTTTAACTTAAAACATCATTAGGTACAGAATATACCCACAAGGTATTGTTATGATTTAATTTTTTTTTAATCTCTTTACATGACATCACAGTTCTTAGGACAAAATGAGTTTTGCTTCAGATAAATCAGTCCAGAATACTAATTCATATTTCGTTACACAGAATTAAAGCAGATGAAGTATGCCATTTTATATCACTAATAGAACCATAACAGTGGCTCAGTGCTGAGCTTATGAAGCCAGGGGATCCAGATTCAAGACCTATCCCACCCTGCATTTATAGCTTGTGTTGAGCAAGCCTGTGGGATGAGCCCTAAAAGAAATGGGCCACGGACCACTTCCCTTCCCCCACTCTGTCTCTTCTACACAAAGAACTTGCTAATTTCTTAGCTAACAATCCTGTATTATGATAATAGGGGAAAATAAATATATTGTAAGTTCACAGGGCTAACGGCTTTGAAGCTGGGTACCTGGTTCTAATGAAGTGCACTGGTAGCAATTTAAAAAAAAACATGGGGGCATGAGATAGTTACTCTGCCTGCCATTACAATTCACTTCAATTAAATCCCCCCCCACCCCCAAAAAAAAAACCTGTGGTCCAGCAACAAAGCAATTTTCTCCAAGTACTCCAGTTTCCTTGTGACATTCAAAACAATTCTCCATCATCATCTTTCATTATAAATGTAATGTGTACGCATCTGGATACACTCTGGATAGTCTCTGATGAATAGGGCTAGGATTTTGATGAAATTGCATCTTTTTTCTAGTAAGCTAGAAACATTGCTGCTTTAGCATTTATATGTTATGTGAAAAATTGAGTGTTTTAAAACATATTTGTTAGGGCATTCTTTTGCATTTTTTACCTCTTACAACTTATAAGAGCATTTTTTTGTTTTATTCGGTCATTTTTGGGGTATTTTCATTTAATTTTGGTCATAAATCCCCATGATTAATGTAAAATATTATTTATTTCCTTTGATATTTTCCCTACATATTTTCTCAATTAATACTCATTATTTTGTATATTATTTTAATCGTTTTTCTACACAAATATTATATTCTAACGTAGTACCCCCCACGTAATGGATCAGTCCAACCACCCCTTCAATATAGACTCCTCTATACCTGCTAGTTCCGGATAAGAGTGACCTTGTGGTGGACTACATGGAACTACATCTGGTAAAATAATTAATTAAAGTGTAGTACTTTGAAAAATTATGTAAAATTAAATAAATTTGAATGTTGGTACTAGAATTTAATTTAATTACTAGTATAAATATTAATATTTCTACTAAGCCAACTATGTAAGATCAATTTTTAGGGCATTTTTAAGGGCATTTTTTTTAGATTTTTAGTTCATAAATGCATTGTTTTTAAGACATTTTTTCATGATTTACAGGTCATTAGAATCCTAGCCCTACTGATGAACTATGTAGCCTATGCTTCTTGGAACTGGTGACATCTATAAGCCTGCTTGCAGAATCACAGCAAATAACGACGAGTTAAGAGTCTTACCATTGGACCAAAAAAAAATCGCCAATAAGGAGATTAAGATCTTAAAAGCATAACAGGCAGAGCTCAATTTAAGAGTAATATATTCTGTGTGTGTTTCCCAGTCCAAATGATTAACCAATTCCAAACCAAGAAACTTTGTGCTTATATATTCTTTGAAATCAGTTCACTTTAATCTAACATTGAAGGGAAACTTGAGTACTACCAGGTATATGTAACAAATTTGATTACACTGGTTTTATGAACATTGTTGTTGTTTAGTCAACTGTCCGAAGATAGGTCTGAACCTCACAAGTGATACCAACAACATACCACTTATGAGGCAACTAGGCTAGGAGATAATGTGATAGGGTGGCCAGTTCCTTTCCTTCTCCATTGCATATATTGCTGACTAGCCACACATTACACTAGTCAGACTTCAGATGCATACAAACAGTTGTTCTTCCTCTTACACATATCGTCAAGTTAAATGTACTGCCTGATAATAGATCAACATATCAGCCAGAACCTCAATCAGAGGATATAATGAACATTAATACTCAGAAGAGGAAATGATACTAAAGAATATGCTACTGGAGCTAAATGACAGCTGAGAGCAGTCTGGGATGAAGATAAATGCAAATAAGACGAAGAGCATGGTCACAGGAAGAAAAATACAGAAGATAAACTTGCGAATTCTAAATGAGGCAGTAGAGCAAGTGGACAGCTTCAAATACTTGGGATGTATTATAAGCAGTAACACGAGCTGCTACCAGAAAGTCGGAAGAATGATAGCAATAGTAAAAGAAGCTTTTAATAGAAAAAGGAGCATTTCCTGCGGATCTCTGGAAAAATAACTAAGGAAGAGACTAGTAAAGTGCTTTATATGGAGTGTATGGGGCAGAAACATGGACATTATGACGAAGCAAATAGAAGCATTTGAAATGTGGATATGGAGAAGAATGGAATATGTGAAGTGGACAGACAGAATAAGAAATGAAGCTGTGTTGGAAAGAGTAGGTGAAGAAAGAATGATGCTGAAACTGATCAAGAAGAGAAAAAGGAATTGGTTGGGTCACTGGCTGAGAAGAAACTGCCTACTGAAGGATGCATTGGAAGGAACAATGAAAGGGAGAAGAGACGAGGTAGAAAAAGATATCAAATGATAGACAACATTGATATATGGATCATACGAGGAAACAAAGAGGAAAGCAGAAAATATGAAGGATTAGAGAAAGCTGGGTTTGCAGTGAAAGACCTGCCCTTAGGCAGAACTAAATGAAATGAAATATTAGTTTATATGTACTAAACCAGTCATGCATTAGATTTAACACTTTATCAGAACTTCGTTTATAAAGTTATCATAATCTGCAAATAAGATTATCTGGATTATGGTTTAAGCCTAATATAACTAGAAAATATTAACCTAAAATTGACTCCTAGGGAACCCCACGTTTAATATTCCTAAATTCTGACTGAGTAACTTCTATTTGATATATTTACTTCTACTTTCTGTTTAAAAAGTAAGATGTAAATCAACCCATAAAACCATACAACTTTAATTTGTTTACCAATATGTACAAAGTTAAATGGTTTAGGAAAATACAAAATATCCCTCCAACATGTACTTTTGAATTTAAAGAATTCAATATAATAGAACCCCAATAATCCGAAATTTGGGTAATCCAAATCAAATTCCGAAAAGTAAATCTTCAAATTTCTAAACTTAACAGAAGTAAAGGAGAAAAAATACAATATCTGGCAAAGAAAAATAGTATCACTATGTTTTTACGAGATCAAAATCCAAAATCCAATACTGTTTCAAGAAACGAAATTACAGTAATCATAAAAAGAAGTGTTTGTTAACCTATGATAACAGTTTTCAATGCTCTTTGGTTACCTAGAGATCAGATAATTAAAAAAAATCAACTCATTACTTATCAGACACACACAGGTGCATGCATAACAATCCAATTTCTCAGTCAGGTTTACAGTATACCTGCCAGTAAATTCTGTCTGTACATTGCGTTGCTGTGTTCCAGTAATGATTTCGGAAAATCCAAATACTTTCTATGCCAAATAGGTCACAGTTCCAATTACTTCGAGTTAGCATGGTCCTATTGTACTTCTACTCGCTGGAATGGAAGATTTAACAAAAGCTCTTCTTACTAATAAGCTATTTCTTCCCACCTCTAAAGCGAAAAACATTATAGAATCTATTTAGAACTGAACAAGCCATTTTTGTAAGAAGCTGAAAATGAATCTCCACAGCCAAAGTGCTGTTAAGTAGATTCTCTGGGCACAAACACAATCAATTATGGTAAGATATTACTGCAATAACCTCTGCTTTGCAAATCCAACTCCTTCAAGCACTAGTAGCACAAGCAAAACACAAAGGGACAGACCTGGGAGAAGGGGTCACAGGTTTGCGCATGCTGCAAGCAACACTCAACAACTTCGCTAACTTGTCCTTGTCCAGTCCTGCAGGTGGGAACTGTGCAGTCAGCAGTGCTGGAGGCACCAAGGGTGGTGTTGGTTCTCTGGAGATCACCTCTTCAGTTTTAGCACCCGTCCTGTTGATACTGAAACTCATCTTCGCAGATGGCCTGCACAAAAAAAAAAAAAAAAAACATGGAGTATGTAACAGCATTATTAACTTTTCCATTTAAGCAGATATTCATATTACTCCCAATATTACGTAGATATCTTCTCTGCCACATCAATAAATTTAAAAATGCAGTTATATTGTCAGACTCCAAAGCAGCTATTCTATCAATAGTCTCTAGACGCATACCTTCGTCTCAAATAGCAGAAATAAATAAAACTAGTGGCTTGTGCAGCAAATGCTGCAAACTAAGTTCATTACAGTAGAAGTTCAAATTAAAATTTTTCAAATTTATTTCCAATGAAGAATACCAGACATTTTGGAAGTTATTTGCTTCCATAATAAACATATCCCTCTGAATGGTTTTCTTCATGCTAAATACTTTTTATTGAACCTATACATCTTCAGTTCTTGAATTTCAATGCGAAAACGCAAGTAACAATGTCAGGACGATCAGTCGGTTTTTCATGTGGGAGTGAAGCAATAGGTCATTGAATGTTATGTTTTATTTAACGACGCTCGCAACTGCAGAGGTTATATCAGCGTCGCCGGATGTGCCGGAATTTTGTCCCGCAGGAGTTCTTTTACATGCCAGTAAATCTACTGACATGAGCCTGTCACATTTAAGCACACTTAAATGCCCTCAACCTGGCCCGGGATCGAACCCGCAACCTTGGGCATAGAAGGCCAAATAGGTCATTGAGGATTATAGGTTATAGTAATGAAAATATCAGATTTGCCATGCTTTCCAACAACAGACATAGCGTCTTGTATAGCTGCTGCATGTTTCGTGAACTACCTCGAAATGTAGAGGGTAGAATCATTTTATCTTGCCAAGTATCTTGCTAAAGTGATCGGGACACTACTGTACATTTTGTAGGCCTCTTATTTTATCAGTAAGTAATATCTTTGGTCTTCCCTTAGGCATTATAATTTTTGTGCATCCTCCAGACAATACTGAAGAGAATCACACATATAAATATCTATATCACTTACTTACAAATGGAGGTTCATTGCTGCCCTCATATATAAGCCCACTATCGGTACCTATCCTGAGCAAGAATAATCCAGTCTCTACCATAATATCTCACCTCTCTCAAATTCATTTTAATATTATCCTCCCATTTACGTCTGCCTCCCTTAAGGTCTTTTCCCTTCAGGTCTTCCAAGTAACACTCTATATGCATTTCTAGATTAACCCATACGTGCTACATGCGCTGCCATCTCAAACATCTGGATTTAATGTTCCTAATTATGTTAGGTGAAGAATACAATGCGTGCAGTTCTCGTTCTCCTATAACTTCATTCCTCTTAGCCCCAAATATTTTACTAAGCATCCTATTTTCGAACACCCTTAATCTCTCTTCCTCTCTCAAAGTGAGAGTCCAAGTTTCACAACCATAAAGAACAACCAATAGCATAACTGTTTTATAAATTCTAACTTCCAGCTTTAAATATCTACACTACACCACCATTAAATATAATATCGAAAAGACCCATACCACTTGATTAATAACTATAAAAATATTTCATTTTTTATAACAAAATTGTTATCTTATGTAAGTTTTGTATAGACTATTATATAGCCGTCACTCAGTAAATATTACAGAAATGAAGATCTAACTTAAAAAATTCTCTACATCTACTTATATAAACCAAAATGTTTCACTTTCATATCACCAATATAGCATTAATCTGTATGATTAGTAACAAAACTCACATCACGGTATTCACTATAATAATATTTCATTTTTAATGGTAATAATGTCATCAAACATTCCTAAATTTTGTAGTTTTTAATATCCAACGCACAGACAGCTCCACTCAGAAAATTACACACCAGAGAATCTGACCTGTAAATTCGTTTTAATAAGTCATGAAGTTTTTTATAACCAATATTACAGAAACGTTCTGAAAAAGTTACACAAATGAAGATCGACATATGGAATTATGATGTCGAGAATCTGAGCCATCTCAACTCTAAATATGTCAGCAATCCTGCAGGTCGTAGCCTTCGTGTGATATTGTTTATTGTAGTGTGCTTGTGTTTTGTTTTATTCTGAGAACTCATTAGGCTGTACAAGGAAGCGAGTATCAAGTCGGCCGTGATTAGGCCTATGTATTTCTCAAAACTGACAACAGATGGATTTTGAAAAATACGAAAATTATGTAGGAAAATTTACATTTCACAGAAAAATACTACTTTTCCGAAAAAATTTGGGTTCCAAGCTACAAAATGAGGGGTTATTTATTAAAATCCGTTCAGCCGTTTTCCCGTAATTTCCATTACCAGTTCAAATTATATATATAGATGCTATCTCAACTAATAACACTTAATAAAAGAATTGTATTCCAATGGATACCATCCCATTGTGGAATCCTGGGAAACGAGAATGCGGATGCTTTAGCAAAGAAGGGCAGCACTGCTACTTACAGACCTGTTACTAAATCTACATATTACTCTGTGAAAAGATTTATTAAATCTACATACTTAGACTTCAACAAACAAAATTTGAGAACACAATCTCAAGGGAAAAAATGGAGCTCTCTGTATCATAATCCACAGTTGATTCCCGATTTACCACGAAAATCGTCTGTAGCTGCATTTAGATTGGCTTGGCCAAGCATCTGCATAGAATTGGAATATATCAGTCCCCTAACTGTCCACTGTGCAACTCAAATCAAGAAATGGATTCAGAACATCTCAAAATCTGTGCGTCAGTGGCTAACCATGACAATATCTTTGAAAAATATTGGAGTGCAAGAGGTCAAATGACTTTATTGTCAAATGCCTGGCATTAGAAAACAACAACATATTACGTAGGTTGACACACAAAGTGAATAGCACTTACAAAACTCATTCTCGTGATCATTTTGAATCAACATCATCACTATCATTATCATGTTATCCTTCTGCATGTTTAGTGCTTGGTTCAAAAAGTTTCCGGAATATATTTTTCTTCGTCAAAATGAATAATGGTATGTGGTACATTTCTAGATGACTAGATGACAAAAGCGTTCTCAACCGAATAATAACACGCATTTCCCATATTTATTCTGCGTTTAATTTCCTCTTGAGTGTCATTTATATCTGTTACTGTTGCTCCAAGATATTTGAATTTTTCTACCTCTTCGAAGTATAAATATCCAATTTTTATGTTCCTATTTCGTACAATATTCTGGTCACGAGACATAATCTTATACTTTGTATTTTCAGGATTTACTTCCAAACCTATCGCTTTACTTGCTTCAAGTAGAATTTCCGTGCTTTCTCTAATCGTTTGTGGATTTTCTCCTATTATTATTATTGTTATTGTTGTTGTTATTATTATTGTTATTATTATTATTATTATTATTATTGCCATTAATCCTTCCCATTGAAGGCTTTAAGGAACCAACCTGGACAAATACCCAACGTCCCATCCTTACCTTCCCGTGGTGCAGCTATTAGTAAGCATAATTTTACAAGCTGAACTGAAGGGAGGGGCTACTCATCAATTAGCACTGGTCAGCTTGATGAGTTAATGACTGAATTTGGTATAATTTTCCTCTATTCAATACCTAATTCCCTCTTTACCCTTTCCTATCCAGTCCTCTGACTGAACTCTTACTTTCTTCGACCCCAACGGCATTAGAGCATTCGAGCCCTAGGGGTTCATTTCCCTTTCCTTCCTACCCTTCCTACTTTTCTGTTCCTAGTGCTGACCTGCTATGGCACTAAAATCGTCCTCCAGTGGCTTAAGGAGGGAAAGCTGGTGATCAACAAGATCTCCCAGCTAGGTTCAATGGACCCGTCGATCAACAGCAGGTGTGGTCCTCCAGACATTCTGGGGGTTGTGTGTGAATGAAGTAGCCACCAAAACGTTAAAATAGGGTGTTCACTTAAATCGGCTACAACTTGCCATTTAACAAATATTGGAGTGCAAGAGGTCAAATGACTTTGTTGTCAAGCACCTGGCATTGGAAAACAACAACATTTCTGTTTCTGGTATTGGGATCATTCATGACGTCACTTTCATAGAAGTTTATGATCATAGTCGTTGTTGTGTGGCAACTAGTTGTTGTTGTTTCTGTAATATTCGTTTGTTGCATTTCAGAATGTGGGCTATACAGAGCACAAATGTCCTTTGGAGACATTAAGAATGCTTGAAGTAGCATGAATGATGTCAATACCAGAAACAGAAATATACTATGTAACATTATTCATTTTGGTGAAAAAAATATGTTCTGGAAACTTTTTGAACTGAATCTGTACTATCTTTTCTATATAATGTAATGTAACTTTCCTGTTCTGTCTCTCTTAATTCCAATTACTTCATTCCATCCTTCTAATCTTTATACTGGGTGTTCATTTCAAAGTGTGTCATGACGTCACTGTTGTGAGTCAGCGATTTGAAGCGAGTTTCAGCTTTTATGTCAGAGAATTTGCCTATTAATCAAGGCGTTCAATCTGAACTTGGGAACGTGTATGGTATAACTTGAATGTCGTAGCAACAGATGGCGGTCTGTAAAGTCTGTGTGCTACCATAACCTCTTTCGAACTGTGTTTTGCGCGGGCAAGTCGTACGCAGGGTATTTGTTATCATCGATTGCATATGGCAACATTCCACAACACAAATCAAAATGCTCCGTGTCCATGTTGACCGTCCAAGTTAATGTGAACAAATACGTAAGTAATCGTCTTAACCCTCTCCCCATATCCCGACAGTAAGAAAAAAAACTCACTTCAGTACATGTTTCCAAACAGTTCACATTCTTGCCACTACTGGCATTACCATACGTATCGGTAAGTAATCTTCAGAATGAACGCCGTACTTGCTAGGCAACTTCTCTCGCATTTAGGTAATACGCCTTTGCGGAAGTGTAGGAAGATTGAATTCTCTAGGCTCATCGGATAGCCACATGACGACATACAGCGAGCCATGACACATTTTGAAATGAACACCCAGTATATTTGACTCAACTTAAGTCCAGTCCACTTTGTCTCTAGTTGTTCGTATCTGTCTCTGTGTAGAGATCTCTGAGTGAGTAACACTTTGATTACTTCTAACTCTTATAGTATTCTATTTTTTATTTTTATTTTATTGGGTTATTTTACGACGCTGTATCAACATCTAGGTTATCTAGCGTCTGAATGAAATGAAGATGATAATGCTGGTGAAATGAGTCCGGGGTCCAGCACCGAAAGTTACCCAGCATTTGCTCGTATTGGGTTGAGGGAAAACCCCGGAAAAAACCTCAACCAGGTCACTTTCCCCGACCGGGATTCGAACCCGGGCCACCTGGTTTTGCGGCCAGATGCGCTGACCGTTACTCCACAGGTGTGGACTATAGTATTCTATTATTATGAATAGTTTGTACATTTCTTTTCATTTATTACTTAGTTAAGTGACGTGAGCATTACAGTATGTGTAATATATCATAATTTTCTTCATTAATTTTATTTTTAGAAGACAATTGGCAACAGGCCATGACTGTTTGGCCAAACACCTGCATAGAATTGGGATATATCAGTCCCCTAACTGCCCACTGTGCAACTCAAACCAAGAAATGGATTCGGAACATCTCAAAATCTGTGCTTCAGTCGCTGGTCATGATAATACTGTATCTTTGAGAAATATTGGAGTGCAAGAGGTCAAATAACTTTATTGCCAAACGCCTGGCATTAGAAAACAACAACAACTTTTAGAAGACATTTTAAAACTATATAACACTATTGAATCTTGTATATTGTTCATGTTAATATTAATTTTCTTTTAAGCCCAGTTTTCTGTCACAAAATTTCCTAGTTAGTCATCTTATATACATTAAATATGCAATCATTTATATGTATCTATTGAAGGTAAGGCAGAAGCTCAAATTAAATATTCTCTAATATGAGCGGCACTGGGGGAAAAATAATTATAGCAATGGTAGGCACCCTGATGTTTTAACTACCTTTCTTTATACAGTATAACCCCAATTATCTGTCATCCTATTAACCAATCGGAGGATTATCTGACTGTCTTTCTCCTGCTCTCTTCTTTCAACAGAAATAACTACGAAGTACCACAATATTTTTTTTCTAGAGAGGGTTATTACAAGCCTTTACTGTTACACAGTATGTAGCAGGAGTGCTGCCACTGCTGGCAGCAGAAATAGTTACTTGTGGGAGTGGGTGTTTCTTCCAACTTCTAAAATCGTCAGTACCTGCTCTCAAAGAAATGACCCCAAAAACTTACACACAATTGCAAACCCATGTACCACTCATTTTTGTCCTCCTTTTCGACTGGCCGTATGGCATAGCTTCTATGCAAAATGTCTTACACAGGTATCAAAAGAAAACATGTTGTGCTAAGTATCGAAAAAATTAAGTGCAAGTAAATTAGTACTTCGAGAGCTCATCTTGCATCAGAATATGACATTGCCATTACAACTGTGTGCAATGTAATAAAACAAGGATAAGTGTGTAAAGCACATAAATTAACAACACGAGACCTCTAGTATTCCTATCTTTCCACAGACAGCCTTAGTTTCCTTGACCCTTAAAAACCCGTCATTGACAACTATACTTAAATTAGTGAACTTCTAATGCATTACCTAGCATTTTAGCAAAATTACAAAACTGCATGTATTATGCAGTCAACTTTCGATAACCTTTCGTGGTATAGATTATAAAATTTTTTCAATTAACTGTTCTGTCCACCCCTTCATTACCACAAATAATAGAGGTTCTATTGTATTGAGAAACATCAACTCTAGAGAAGATCAGTCCAAAAGGCAACCCCCACAGCAAAGAGCATCATCATTATCATCCTCATGCTCCTAATCATCATAGCTACTGTCACTGTTAATGTTATCACCACGTTACATATAACACGGTACTCGCCAAGTGCAGACTAGCAGGCGAGCCCTGCCCTTCTCTACATCATCCGTTGCACAAAGTGTGGAAGCTTACGCGCCGCAGACATGCATTTAAAATGGAGGAAAACAGTAACACTATAATATTATACATACATGCAGCAAAACACAATGAGCACTATTACTTAACACATTGGCGTCAGGTAGTTAGGTGGCCAGCGGTAGGTGTTGAGAGTCACAGAGATTTCCAGTTTTACGTAAGGGTTTGCTTTGTCATGTGTCAGCTTTTGTAGTTTAAGTCATAGACTTTTAAATGCCGTAACATACTACTGAATAGAAAGTTTCTTGGTTACCTTTGGGCCCTTTTCCAACCTAAAGAATCTATAGCGTACAGAATCATTCACAAACTGTCAATAAAATTTCAGTTGGAACTGTCTATGGATGAGGAAATTATTCCTTGGAGAAGCCGTCTAAGATTATGGACATATAACCCTGGAAAATTAGTAAAGCAAGGCATTCTCGTGAGAATGGTGAGGCCACTTACTTACTTACTGGAGTTTAAGGAACCCGGAGGTTCATTGCCGCCCTCACATAAGCCCGCCATCGGTCCCTATCCTGAGCAAGATTAATCCAGTCTCTACCATCATATCCCACCTCCCTCAAATCCATTTTAATATTATCTTCCCATCTACGTCTCGGCCTCCCCAAAGATCTTTTTCCTTCCAGCCTCCCAACTAACACTCTATATGCATTTCTGGATTCGCCCATAAGTGCTACATGCCCTGCCCATCTCAAACATCTGGATTTAATGTTCCTAATTATGTCAGGTGAAGAATACAATGCGTGCAGTTCTCTGTTGTGTAACTTTCTCCATTCTCCTGTAACTTCATCCCTCTTAGCCCCAAATATTTTCCTGAGAACCTTATTCTCAAACAGCCTTAACCTATTTTCCTCTCTCAAAGTGAGAGTCCAAGTTTCACAACCATAAAGAACAACCGGTAATATAACTGTTTTATAAATTCTAATCTTCAGATTTTTTGACAGCAGACTGGATGATAAAAGCTTCTCAACTGAATAATAACAGGCATTTCCCATATTTATTCTGTGTTTAATTTCCTCCCGAGTATCATTTATATTTGTTACTGTTGCTCCAAGATATTTGAACTTCTCCACCTCTTCGAAAGATAAATTTCCAATTTTTATATTTCCATTACGACTGCCAAACTCTAAATGGACAGAACAGAACCTCCCTTCTTCAATCCTTAAAACTCATAGTAATTTCCTAGAAAAGGTAACACAGATTAAATCTAAATTGAACATTCCTAACACAAGAGAAAATTTACTTATAAGAGAAAATCCATTGGAATTATTGCAACCTATCTTCAGTTTGGAATTAACAGAGGAAATAAGTAAATCAGACACACCAAAAGAAATACAAAAACTTCTAACACTGGAAACGATCAATACTAGATACCCTACAGAAGAATGGCTGCACATATATACTGATGGACCAACCACAGAAAACCTTACTGGAGCTGGAGTTACATGTACACATTTTTCCTTTTATCATTCTGTTGGCAGAGATACAACAAATTATGATGGTGAAATAGAGGCTATACACATTGCTCTCCGACAATTATTAAATCTTCCCTTAAATAAATATAACAAGACAGTAATTCTTTCAGATTCTAAAGCTGCAATTCAGGGAATATGTTCCAATGCTACAAAGAAGTCAACAAAAATAAGGGAATGCTACAAAATGTTGACACAACTACAAAAAGTTAATAAGACTGTCCGTCTCCAATGGATTCCAGCACACTGTGGAGTCATGGGGAATGAAACCGCAGACACACTTGCCAAGAAAGGCACAACAATAAAACAAAAATCTAAATTTAATTTCTCATATTCCTCAATAAAACGCTTGATCACTACAAAATTTTCTCATTCATACCTACAAGAAATAGAATCAAATGCTAAAGACAAAAAAATGGATTATACTACTTTCCAACCCAGATATAATCCCCCAGAGACCAAGGAAAACAGCAGTTGCAGCCTTCAGACTATTGACAAATCATGACTGTCTAGCAAGTCATCTCTACAGAATAGATATCTCAGCTTCACCAATATGTGTCCTGTGTAACGATCCAGCAGAAAAGAATGAAGACCACTTGAAGACCTGTGAAGCATTAAGATCAGAAGAAACTACAGTTCAAAAGTATTGGAAAGCACAACTGCTAATGGCTTTATTGCCAAATGCAAGGCACTAGACAACAACAACAACATATTTCAATTTCGTACAATATTCTCGTCATGAGACATAATCATATAATTTGTCTTTTCAGTGATGCCACTACAGAGTATAATATGTAATATGGAAACATACATGTATGCTACTGAAGGAAGAGATTAGAAAAAAAACACGATATTCTCTTTCTGGAACCGAACTTTGATCTACGGAATTTTCTTAAAAGAAAGACAAGAGTTTACGGTACAATAAGAAGCAACAGAGGGCTTCCAAGGTCTTTCATTGAAGCTGGAAATAATTTAACAGTAGGAGAGAGAGTATTATGTAGGGATGATGTCTTCCTCAGATTTCGAAAGACAAAGGAAGAGAGAAGTTAGGATGGCCAGCACTTTATATCTGATGACACTACGAAGAAAGGAAAATGCAAGGGGAGGCAGTGTAAAGCCCTCTTGCATCATTCAATATAACAAATATATGAAGGGTGTAGACAGAGCAGGTCATTATCTGTTCTACTACTCAATTCTGAGAAAACTATAAAATGGAGTAAAAAAAAAAGTGTTGTGACTCCTAAACTGTGCTCTTTTCCATGTGTTCAGGGTCTATAAATTAAAAACTCTGACATCAAGCTGTCACACAAGAATATCTTGCTAGAAACAGCTAGCTATTGGTGGAAATTAACTGAAAAGTGAAGAGAGACAAGATCAGGAGTATGAGAAGAAAAACCACACTCTTAACATTACTAGAAGCCACCATGAGTGCAATAATAAAATTTCACATAAACATGTTTACAATGAGAGAAGTTACGTTCATTTAAAGGGGCTAGTAAGTTATCAGGCAAGATTGAAGGGAAAGACCAGTGGTTTAAATGTCCGGTCCAAGAGAGGTGGGCAGAAGGATATATGTTGTTGTTTTCTAATGCCAGGCGTTTGACAATAAAGTCATTTGACCTCTTGCACTCCAATATTTCTCAAAGATATTATCATGGTCAGCCACTGAAGCACAGATTTTGAGGTGTTCCGAATCCATTTCTTGATTTGAGTTGCACAATGGGCAGTTAGGGGACTGATATATTCCAATTCTATGGCCAAACAGTCATGGCCTGTTGTCAATCTAAATGCAGCTACAGAGGATTTTCGTGGTAAATCGGGAATTAACTGCGGGTTATGATGCAGAGAGTCCAATTTTTTCCCTTGAGATTTTATTATCACATTTTGTTTGTTGAAGTCTAAGTATGTAGATTTAATAAATCATATATATATATATATATATATATATATATATATATATATATATATATATAATAGGGTACATGAAGAAAAACAAGCTGGAACCAATTGTGACAAAGGGAAAAGTATCCTTCAAAACCTTGCCAAGTTTGCAGTGCACGTAAGAATAGGAAAGAAACCCATTACATATGCTCTTTTTGCAATGTGCTATTTAAAAAAAAAAAAACATATTGCTTGCAAATCAAGCTTTCAGGTGTAACTCCCTGTAAAGTTGATTTGAATAATTTTGAGGGAAAAATTGTTCCGGGGCCGGGCATCGAACCCGGGACCTTTGGTTAAACGTACCAACACTCTACCAACTGAGCTACCCAGGAACTCTACCCGACACCGATCCAACTTTTCCCTCTATATCCACAGACCTCAAAGTGGGCTGACAACCGTCAAGCAACCAACATTGAGTGCACACTAACTCTGTGTGACTTAAATTGTGGTTTTCTGTTAACGAATAGTGACGTGTATTATGTAAATCAAGCTTTCAGGTGTAACTCCCTGTAAAGTTGATTTGAATAATTTTGAGGGAAAAACTGTTCCGGGGCCGGGCATCGAACCCGGGACCTTTGGTTAAACGTACCAACGCTCTACCAACTGAGCTACCCGGGAACTCTACCCGACACCGATCCAACTTTTCCCTCTATATCCACAGACCTCAAAGTGGGCTGACAACCATCAAGCAACCAACATTGAGTGCACACTAACGCTGTGTGACTTAAATTGTGGTTTTCTGTTAACGAATAGTGACGTGTATTATGTAAATCAAGCTTTCAGGTGTAACTCCCTGTAAAGTTGATTTGAATAATTTTGAGGGAAAAACTGTTCCGGGGCCGGGCATCGAACCCGGGACCTTTGGTTAAACGTACCAACGCTCTATCAACTAAGCTACCCGGGAACTCTACCCGACACCGATCCAACTTTTCCCTCTATATCCACAGACCTCAAAGTGGGCTGACAACCATCAAACAACCAACATTGAGTGCACACTAACGCTGTGTGACTTAAATTGTGGTTTTCTGTTAACGAATAGTGACGTGTATTATGTAAATCAAGCTTTCAGGTGTAACTCCCTGTAAAGTTGATTTGAATAATTTTGAGGGAAAAACTGTTCCGGGGCCAGGCATGGAACCCGGGACCTTTGGTTAAACGTACCAACACTCTACCAACTGAGCTACCCGGGAACTCTACCTGACACCGATCCAACTTTTCCCTCTATGTCCACAGACCTCAAAGTGGGCTGACAACCGTCAAGCAACCAACATTGAGTGCACACTAACTCTGTGTGACTTAAATTGTGGTTTTCTGTTAACGAACAGTGACGTGTATTATGTAAATCAAGCTTTCAGGTGTAACTCCCTGTAAAGTTGATTTGAATAATTTTGAGGGATGCACGGCCCCGGAACAATTTTTCCCTCAAAATTATTCAAATCAACTTTATAGGGAGTTACACCTGAAAGCTTGATTTGCATAATACACGTCACTGTTCGTTAACAGAAAACCACAATTTAAGTCACACAGAGTTAGTGTGCACTCAATGTTGGTTGCTTGACGGTTGTCAGCCCACTTTGAGGTCTGTGGATATAGAGGGAAAAGTTGGATCGGTGTTGGGTAGAGTTCCCGGGTAGCTCAGTTGGTACGTTTAACCAAAGGTCCCGGGTTCGATGCCCGGCCCCGGAACAAGTATCAAAAAGATACTTTCTTAACAATTTCACCGCATGTGGCACATCACAAAAAGCCCATGTTTCTTTCAGAAGAGTTAGGGTTCTGAAATTGAGTTTTATTTGGAGACAGACTCAACTCTGACAGAAGCTGTATATTGCACGGTCCCATGTCACTTACGAATCCTCTCACCCTTAAACCTATATTCTCCAGTTCATTTACAGCAGTGTGAAGAATGGCAGGGGTTACTGCACTGTTGAAGTCGTAAAATATTGGCTGTTTCCAATTACCTACAAAAGTGCGTATCATCATAACTTGAATGTTATTGTGTGGACCTCTAAAACAGTCAAATGTATTGTCATAAGCAATGCTATGCTGCACTTTCATTTCATCAAAACTTATTATGTCTTTTTCCATGTCATTCATATTACGAGGGGGAGTCAAAAGAAAACCTTAAAAATGTAATAAAATTCAAAATTTCGTGCCATTGTCCTGCAAGTGGGTAGTACTGTTACCACTGCTATTAACAATGCCCTACAGATGACAGTATAGTGAAGACAAGCAAATGAAATAGGCCTATTATAACCAAACATAAAATTATGTAGAAACACTATTTACAAACGCAAAAAAGAAACAATTTAAAAATAGCAACAGATGTAACACAATTTCACGAGGTCAGTCCACACAAACAGTAGTTCGACTGGCAACAGTATTCAATTGACAACCCCTCCACATGGAGTGTACAACGGTTGATGTCACAGGCAGTGTTTGCTACCCCGCATCCAGTCCATGGCATATACCGGGTTATACCCAAGGCTTCTATAAACTCAATAGGTTATCTCATTTTTCATTAGCCAATCAAATGGCTAATTGGCTGATGACGCGAGAAGAGTCCATCCTCATTGGTCCTTTATTTTCAAATTGATAGCGACATTAACGTACATTATAAACATGACCGCCTGAAATAAAAACATTACAATGGGTATAAATCAATTGTGTACGTATCATGGCATAATATAAAATACGTTGAAAGTATTTATACAGTGTATATAAAAGCTGTACTACACTTGTCATTACATTATTTTTCAGTATTTCTTAACAATTCGTCTGCTCTCAGTGTCTGCTGTCCATTTTCGTCTGCTAGTTTCCAGTCTTGTGTTTATAAAAATTCTAACATTGAATGTTTTTTAATATCTCATTCTAAAGTTTGGAAAAAGGAGCATGTATCGGTAATGAAATGTCAGCCACACGTCCATTTACAATAAACTCAACAATGAATTGATACTGGAGGATTTTATGATTAACCCACTAAATATGCCATAAGGACAAAATGTCATAAATCGTTAGTATAAAATCAATATAATGAGAATTATAGTGAAAAAACATTACTGGTATCAGTCGCTAATCCTCCACCCTTTGGTATGCAACTGTTAGTTTAAGTAGCATGATTATTTTGTTAATTGTAAGTAATGTATGACTCAGCATTATTACAAAAGAAAGAAAATAATTTGAAGGTTAACATAAAGGAACCTAATCTAATTATTATGCAAAGCTGGTATTAATGTAGGCTACTTATATAGGCCTACATGATTTATTTAAATTTACCTGTAGGCTTTAGGCCTAACATTCTTGGTCGTTCCGACTTTATTTTCATTAAAGCTGCTCGAAAATCAGGAACAAAATCGTCATCTCTAAAATGATCAGAGCATACTCTGCTTGTATCAGGATTGAATTTATCCTGTCTTTTGCATGCAATTACCCATTTTTTTCTAATTTCTAATCTTTAGGAATTGTAAAGAAAGAAAACTCTTTATTTTTATCGTTAGAATTATTGCATACCGCAACAGCACACCTTTGACCTGGCATAATGCATTCAAAACAACATAAACAAGAAAAAACACGAGATACTGCTTTGAAGCATTTGAGCTTTGGCGCGCTTAGCTATCTTGTGACATCAGAATCGCTCTCCTTTCCCCATCGATCCCTCGCCAATAAGCTCGATACTAATTCAACCTATGAGAAGTTTAGAAGCCTTGTGTTATACCTACCGTGGTTATCACCACCATCATCAGCATTATCATTATTAACCATCATCAATCATTTTTATGCCTAATATCATGTAATTATTGTAACTACTTTGCAATTGTAGGTGTAAGCTAAATCTATCACTATACAAACAGTTTTCATAAGGTAATATGGAACTTTTTGTCCTTAAACATAATAAGTAAACAACCTACATACGGACTCTACTTAAATGATGAAAGCACACTCTTACATAAATTAATTTTAATAACAGGAACAGATTAATGTACTCACGTCCAAAAAAATTACTTACACTTTCTTGGGGGGTTTCTGTTGTGGCAAGAAAACAGGATTCTTGCCAGACCTCATTGTCAGAATTACGTCTTTATGTGGAGAATCCAATCCACAATGAGGGCAGACTGGTACAGAATTCACTGTTAGCTGACAGTCTCGGTGATACCAATGTAAAGATGAACACTGAACAAATTTCCCCTAAAATAACACAAATTTAATTGAAAGATGTGGTGACCTTACAGTCATGTAATATGTAAAAAATCTGAACACTTTACATATACTCCAATGCAGATCCTGAATATATTCACACAACTTCAGAAATCGTCATTTGTGTCATGATAGGCTTTTCTAAACCATGTTCTTTCTATAACAATTTAACAGTATTTTAAATAAATCTTATAAACTTAATGAATGCCTTTCAAGGACACAACAAACCTAAACAGCAGTGGCGTAGCGTCAATGTAAGCTAAAAAGCTCAGCTTCCCCAGTTAATAATAATTTCATAATAAACCTGCCGTTTATGAACAAAATTACTTATTAATTTTAATAGAGTTTATATTTATGCGTTAAATATTGTGATGCGGCTGTTCAGGATGATTTGTGATGCAGCAGTAAACAAGAAGCCTACACACGCCAGCTTCCAAGCAGACTGGTTTCTTTCACTCATTCTTCTTTGTAACCCATCCCGCAGATTCTCCATCCCTTTGTAACTAAACTACCCTTGTCGCAAGGCACGGAAGAAGCTAGCTTTTACATTGAAAGTTTCCGAGTTATCCCTTTCGTGAGGGTTTGTTCAGTTGAAGTGTTAGTGTGCACTGCGGCTGACATGATAAATAATGAGTGAAATAACAGTTCCTGACACCAATTTACTTGAATTTTTAGGACAATTCTATTATCAAGACTGACTTACGAACAAAAGTGCGATTTAAAAAACAAATGACCGTGTCTATTTGTTAGAGATATGTGTAAACCATGAAATCATATTTTACTACGTACCATTTGAGGTCATGCCTTATTGGTGTTACGAGGTTCCAACCAATCTTCGGACTGCTGGCTTGACATTGACTACTATTTATTTTAAGACTATATTTTTGTAATACGTTTTCTCATACGTACATGAAAGAGAACTTGAGTTAGCTTCTCCTGCTCAAAATTTCATGCTACGCCACTGCTAAAAAGATAGCTTTGCATGGTTTGGAAAGTCTTGCACTATGAATTTTATACGTAGGCCTACACTAGAAAGCATAAATACATCTCTGGTGTATTAAATCTAAGCCTGAAACAAGAACCGACATCAAATTCCAGTTTACAAGAGAAAGTTACATGAATTTAACAATTTTTTATTCCCCCCCCCCCTTTTCGTTTGAATACAATTTTTTTAAAGTTTCAATTATAGCAGTTAATATAACAAACTAACCACCAATATAACCTTAAAAGCATGTAGAGTAACATGTAAAACACACCTTTTATCCTTTCGGAAAAATAACCACTTAAAATCAGCAATGCGCACTATGAACACACCTAGACTACTTTGTCCCCTTAAAGTATTCATGAGAGAAGAGTGGATAACAGTGTGCATCTGAAGGAAGCACTTAAACGGCCTACACTCACTCAAATTTGTGAGTGAGTGAAAATAGCCTGTCCAAGGTTAGTGAGAACACTGTTGTGAAGTCTCTTTTGAAGTGTGGTATCAGCAACGCCCCAGATGGAAGTGAGGATCATTTTCTCTATTTATTTATTTATTATTTTGCTAATAACTGTAACATAAAATATAATATATACAGAAAAACTTTAGCTCGCCCCTGAAAGAATAGAACTATGAATCTGAAGATAAAGATTCCTGCAAATCAAGATTTCAGGTATAACTCCCTGTAAAGTTGATTTGAATAATTTCGAGGGAAAAATTGTTCCGGAGCCGGGTATCGAACCCGGGACCTTTGGTTTAACGTACCAACGCTCTACCACTGAGCTACTCGGGAACTCTAACCGACACCGATCCAATTTTTCCCTCTATATCCACAGACCTCAAAGTGGGCTGACAACCGTCAAGCAACCAACTTCGAGTGCACACTAACTCTGTGTGACTTAAATTGTGGCTTTCTGTTAACGAACAGTGACGTGTATTATGCAAATCAAGATTTCAGGTATAACTCCCTGTAAAGTTGATTTGAATAATTTCGAGGGAAAAATTGTTCCGAAGCCGGCTCCGGAACAATTTTTCCCTCGAAATTATTCAAATCAACTTTACAGTCGATCGGTGTCGGTTAGAGTTCCCGAGTAGCTCAGTGGTAGAGCGTTGGTACGTTAAGCCAAAGGTCCCGGGTTCGATACCCGGCTCCGGAACAATTTTTCCCTCGAAATTATTCATAAAGATTCCTGTTTCAATGGCAAGTTCAATGGAACCAATGAAGAAGAAATTTCTGATCACAGCGATGAGAGTGAATTTAAAGGCTTCTGAAGATCAGTGAATAATTTTTCTTCTTTCTTTCTTTTGTGGGCTCTTCCACTCTTCAGCGGTTACCCTGAATTCCCTTCCGCCATCCTTCTCGATCCCGCCAATCCTCCTCCTGCATGTGTCGGTCCTTCACCATTTGCATGACACCAGCTTTCCATGTTTTTCTTGGTCTCGCACGCTTCCTCCTTCCCCGTGGTGACCATTCCAGAATAATCTTTGGCCATCTTCCTTCTTTCATCCTTTTTACGTGGCCATACCATTGAAGGGTTCGCTTCTCGATTATTTCAATTACCGACTCTTCCATCTCCATCATTTGCCTCACATCCTCGTTCCTTCTCCTTTCCAATCTGGATACTCTAGCAGCTCTTCTTAGTTCCTCCATCTCCGTCGCTTGTATCTTACACTTCTGACGTTCAACAAGTGCCCATCCCTCTGCCCCGTATGTTAGTATAGATTCAACTATAGTTTGTAGAATTCTTTTCTTCATTTGTTTGGAAATGGATCTACACCACAGTACCCCATTCAGCATCTTTATTGGAATAATTTTTAACATTACAGTCATGGCCAAAAGTTTAAAACACCCCCTTGAAAAAGGCAATTTTACTCAGTATATCATGTCACAACTTTAAATAATTATATGATTTTAGTATAGCTGAAAAGAATAGTCTTTTTTATGTATGATATGTACAAATCAAAAGTTATATGTTATGGAATGGGCGGAAGTGTACAGTTTTATTTTTTCTATAAAACACAAATCCAATACTATAAAAAATTCTGTAAATTGTAATTTGCGCTTCTAATAATTAATATTAATTTCCAATATTCCTAAAATATAAAGAGACAATTTAAAAAAGAAATTTGAATTAATTGTCGCCATTTTTTCAAACAACACACAAATTAACACAATTTTCCAATTAAAAAATAAAGAGTTAAAAGTCATATTTTGATTAATAACACAATATTTCTCTCCGAAATCCACTTAGAACTTTGTAGGACCACTTTTGCATTGTAACAGCACGTATTCTCTTTGGCATTGAGTTTATTAGATTCTATATATAACCCTTTCTCAGGGTTGTCCAACATTCTGCTAACTACAATTACAATTCTTGAAGATTTCTTACGTTCTTTTTGTGTATTTCCTTCCCTAGAATTCCCAGATATTCTCAATGGGGTTCAAATCTGGACTCCTAGCAGGCCAAGACAGTAGCGGTATACCATTCTCGGTGAACCATGCCTTGGATTTTCGAGAAGTGTGGCAGAGGGCATTATCTTGCTGATATGACCAAATCTTTCTTGGATAAGAACTTATTCTGACGAACACAACTAATCAACTGAAGCTCTCATATATTTTAAAAGTACCTTTCATCTATCTATATTTACAATACACACAAGCAGCTTGAAGAAACATGTAAACAAAACATCTTCCACCCAAACTACAGTCAACCAACCCTAATAAAAGGACCACTCCTAACAATAACAGTTTACTACAGGCAATAAATTACAGTTGTCACTCTGTAGCTTGAAGAAAACGTAAGAAACCTCTTATTTTTCTTGATATTACAATTGATCCATTCTTAAACTGTTTCGTAACCATATTTTCGTTACTTTTGAAATTAATTTTTATTATTGAGAAATTCATTTTATCTGAAAAATGTAAAAAATTAAAAAACACAAATATATTTTTAAAACAATCATTTTTTTAAATAAAAAATTAAAACTTTATACATTTTCAGCTGCAACCAGTATATTTTCAGTACTAATAAATATTCAGGAAATACTTTCTATATAAATATTATATTTAAAAAAGTATCAATTTTTGAAGAGGTGCTCTAAACTTTTGGCCACGACTGTAGTTATATTTTTCCTTAGATTTGAGTTTTTCTGGTAAATTTCTTTCAATTTTTAGGGTGCGTCTTACACACTGACAAATACGGTATATCTAATGGTAATGGAAACTGGCATCAAGCAAGCAGTTCTTTCTACCCTTCATCAATAGCAACACCGTAAAATGGTGAATAAAAAGGTATTCTTTAACTACGTTAAACATGAAAGTCAGTATTTAAACAAGTAAATCGTGAAGAAAAGGTTTAAACTTAAACATGATAAGTATCTGATAAGCCTTAAGCTCTTCCTACATCAGCATTGGGAAGCCATACTATCCCCAGCCACTTTTTCTAACTGCAGATGACAGACGAAATGAGGGGAAGGTGGAGAGTGTTGGTGGAATGATAGAGGGAAAAGGGGGTACCCGAAAAAAATCCCTCTCCTTAGTTCACTATAAATTCCATCGAACCTCTGTCACCTGGATGGAAGACTAGTGTATTAGTACTTAAACAACAGACACAGTTAGCTCTCTCTCTTACCTGAGTACAGAAAATGCCACACCCTGGGCAGCAGTTGTGTCTGAGAAGCCGCTGCATGTGAACGTCACAGAGGATTAGGTATGGAACCCTGCGGCTTGGTCGCGAAAGGCGAGTGTCTTGAGCAGTGACAGCATTGCAACAGCCAACCAGTCTGTCGTCCAGTGTGTCCATGGCCTGACAATACAACTCCCCAGCTGTGCCATTCTGACCACGACTTGATACAAACAGCTGAGACTTCATTTGACAACAGCAAAATGCTGCCGTACCAGCCTGTAAGCAATTTAGTTACAAAGAACAATTTTGAAAAGAGAATCTGGCAACTACAAACACGTTTCTCAGATTTGAAGAGTCCACTGCAAGAATGATGGATGTCATTTGGAATACATTTTGCAGGAGTAGCAATTGAAAGTTTGAAATGCTTAGCGCTCAAAGCTTAACTGTGATTTTCTGATTGTTACTGGACAATGACTATCAGTGTTAATGCACATTCTATATGTCTTAAGCTATGCATTGGCAGTCTTGGTTCATTTTCGTCAAGAAAGTGACATCCATCATTCTTGCAGTGGACTCTTCATTTGATTTATAACATGGGTTTACACTCTGGCTTTTGTGCTGCCATTACAGCACAATGCACATGTGTAACTGATGTGATGACCAATGTTTATTTTAGCTATAACCACATTAAATTGCTGTGACAGATGAAAATGGTTACTCCAAAATGGATTATCTAAACCGAGTACAGTAGAATCCCTTTTATCCAGCACCAAAGGGACCAGGCTAGTTCTGAATACGAGATTTTGCCGGATAATTGAATAAATACCGGTCTATGAAAAAAAAAAAAAAAAAAAAAAGTTCATATTTCATGGTGCATTTCTCTATCACTTGCTCATAACTGAATAAATATAAAAACTGTGTGGATTTTCCTTATTAAAACACATTGCACAACACACATAATACACTAATATTGAATATTCACTGAAAATAAAAGTTCGTGTGAACTTCCTAACATGACAACACTGACAGCCTGAACATAATTAAATAAACATAAAATCTGTGTGAAATTTTCTTTATTAACACACATGACACAACACAAATAACACACAAATTTTAGGTTAGAATATTCACTGAAAACTAAAGCGAATATTCACTGAAAACGAAAGTTCGTGCTAACTTCCTAATGTGGCAAAATTGACGTTCCCAACATAATTAAATAACTATCCCACGTAAATCTGCAGTAGCAAAATTCCGACTGCTTACAGAACACGATTATTTGGCCAAACACTTGAATAAAATAGGAATTTACACAAATCCAAATTGCCCTCTATGCAACAAAGAAGAAGAAATGACTGAAGTTCATCTCATAACCTGTGAAGTTCTACCTGATGGATCCACCACAGAGAAATATTGGAGAGCAAGATCGCTAATGGCTTCGTTGCCAAAGCCCGGCATTAGATAACAACAACATAATTAAATAATTAATTACGTATAATTAAATAAACTTAAAAACTGTGTGGATTTTATTTATTAAAACACAACACACAACACAAATAATACACTAATTTTAGGATTGAAATATTCATTGTGCAAACTTCCTACTGCAGCAAAACTTACGGCACAGATTGTGGCAAATGTGGCAGATTCAAAATCTTTTTTGGCCCAACCAAAAATGCCGTTGTTTTAGTATCGCCGATTATTTGGGTACCAGTTACAAGGAATTTTACTGTACAGTACATTAAATGTTGTTGTTTTCTAATGCCAGGCATTTGACAATAAAGTCATTTGACCTCTTGCACTCCAATACTTTTCAAAGATATTATCATGGTCAGCCACTGAAGCACAGATTTTGAGGTGTTCCAAATCCATTTCTTGGTTTGAGTTGCGTAATGAGCAGTTAGGGGACTGATATATTCCAATTCTATGCAGGTGTTTGGCCAAACAGTCATGGCCTGTTGCCAATCTAAATGCAGCTACAAACAATTTTCATGGTAAATCGGGAATTCACTGTGGATTATGATGCAGAGAGTTCCATTTTTTCCCTTGAGATTGTATTATCAAATTTTGTTTGTTGAAGTCTAAGTATGTAGATTTAATAAATCTTTTCACAGAGTAATACGTAGATTTAGTAACAGATCTGTAAGTAGCAGTGCTGCCCTTCTTTGCTAATGCATCCACATTCTCGTTTTCCAGGATTCCACAATGGGATGGTATCCATTGGAATACAATTCTTTTATTGAGTGATATTAATTGAGAAAGCATTTTAGTTATTTCTGCTGTTTGAGATGAAGGTGTGTGTTTAGAGACTATTGATAGAATAGCTGCTTTAGAGTCTGACAATATAACTGCATTCCTAAATTTATTGATGTGGCATAGAAGATTCCTGAGACTTTCACTTATTGCAGTGATTTCACCATCAAAACTTGCTGTTCCATACCCAAGAGATCTATAAAGTGAGAAGAGAAAGCATGTAACACCTGCACAGGCACCTTCTTCTCTGGAGATCAAGGATCTGTCGGTGTATAAATGAAGTCAGTTTTGTGGAGGGTACCTAATATTAATTGTCTCTAAAGACAATTGTTTCAGTATTTCAGTGTTTACTTCTGATTTCAGTATTTCTTCTGTTAATTTAGATTATACTCTATATTTAATAGAGTTAAAGGGTTTGGTTTAATTTGTAAGTTTTCTTTTAAATTCGGGACATTTATTTTCTGTTTTAATTCTTGAACCATGGATATGAAACTTTTTTGAGTTTTTAATCTACAGAGAGGACTGTATGAATGCCAATTGTTTCTTGGTAATCTGATAAGTTTTTCATATTGAATCAGTGCTTTTTCTTCTATTGTCATTTTGATGCTGTTAATATTAGTGAGGAATCTCACAGAATCTATTGGAGTTGTTTTGATTCCACTAGTAACGAGCCTGAGAGCTTGGTTTTGAACATATTCATTTCATTTATGAAAGGTGAAGCAATTAAAATTTCTCCACAGTATGTCAGCACTGGCTGTATAAACATTTTGATGTAGTGTTCAAAGTATTTCTAGAGCATCTCCATTTCTTTCCTGCTAGTCTTTTCAGAAGGGAGAATCTTTTACGAGCTTTTTCAGTAATCTGACCTAAGATAATCTATACTTCATATGTCGGTTAAAGTACAGATGTGACTACAAACTAATATTTAAAATAGCTATGCCGTTAAAGATGTTGATAAATATCAATGTTGGAAATGTACACATTTTTACTTTTGTACCAACTTGTAAATAATAACTCTACTTATACTAAAGTAAAAACATTTCAATTAAACAACTTTTGCTTTACCATCCACCTTAAACATGCACAAACAGCTGCCTTTATATCAGAATGAGATTACTCACTCCACTTGAAATGGCAGTGGATTCAGGTTTTGCAGGACCCTGGCTGCTGTCAGCTGGGCTAGGAGAAGGTACATTGCTATGGCGACTACGCTTGCTTCCATCATCTGCAAACACAACTAAATAAAAAAGCACAGTAAATTAAAAAATTACTCATGAAAATTGAACTCACACTCTCAATATAGCTACATTTTACACATTTTTTCAACAATTCAGTTCCTTTACCATATTGCAAATGAAGAGAACACGGAAAAAACATGGTAAGTCCAAAATGATCATGTCATAGGTGTCATGTAATAGCTCAGGTAGTGTAGATTTTTGTAGTTTTACTATACAGAATAACAACCTCATTAATCAAAAGAAATTTGAAGAATTATAACCCGAAGACAATAAGATATACCCGTAATGGGTCTTTACACTTTTAACTTGCTCTCCTGTGAGAACAGTAAAACGTAACTTATCAAATTTTTCTCCTGTACTCTTCAAATGATATTAAGGTACAGTCACACATCGCTACTTTTGCAGCGCTGCAGTACAAAAAACTGCGCAACTCTTATACTGCGACATGTGAACAACGGTGCAACCCGAAAAGTAGCGGCTCCCGAACCTGCTGCCCGCTACTTTTCCATGCTGCGCACAGCTTAAAAGTAGCGACATGTGAACAGGGTTCTCAGGGTTGCAGCCGCAGCATTTTTGATATCGGTTTTGTTGAAACTTTTGCTGTGGTTGCAACCAGTGTTACCACCCAAATGTGCCAATGATGCTTTTATTGTTTGGATATATTTTAATGTTAAATGTGATGAAAATAAATTATTTGTAACAGTTATTAAATACACAACACAGTCTGAGTATAATTGCTGACGATATAATTCATTTTTTAAATTCTCCGTAGCATAGTTCCAAACAGGAGGGTTGCCAACATTGATTACGTGAATATACTGTTGGTTATCATTTAAGTATATAGGCGTTTTTAAAAGCTTTATAGTAAAAATAATGTCAATTTCTGAATACTAGATACGACAGAAAAGCAAATAATAGATAGGGAAGCTTTCGCATGAGTTTCTTAATAATGTGAACATAACCACAAAATGTTTATTGAGAAGTCAACACGGAGATGGAAACCTGCAGCTTGACTGCGGCTGCAAAAGTAGCGCCTTGTGTGAACAGACTCGCAACCTCCAGTTGCAACTTTTGCAGCACTCGGGTTGCGCAGCACAAAAAGTAGCGTGCAGTGCGCTACTTTTGGCTTACGTGTGAACACGTCACGCAACTTTTGCAGCTGCAGTACAAAATTTGCGCTGCAAAAGTAGCGATGTGTGACCGTACCTTTAGTCATATTACTGAGTGCGATTTATTTTCTTGAATTATTATTATTGTATGAAACACATACATAAATGCACCATGAAAATATACTAGCTCTTTATAATGAGAAACTGTTATTTTTCAAAAAAGCAACCTTTATTAACAATCACTCAATTAAAAATTATTCCAATGCACAGCATATGTTTATAACTAACAGTCATGATAAGGTAGTTTTTCATTACAACACTTCCATTATTTATGGCAAGTTATTTGAGACAAGGAACTAATTCTTACTACACATTTTGAGATATAAGACATAAGGGAGTGAGGACAAATTTACCAAGTTTATTTTTCTCATTCAACCCCCCTTTTAGTTATTCTGCGTAATGGATAGAGTTATGTTAGCTTTTAAAATTAACTCGTGTAAATACTGTCATGTTCACGCTCCTACAAAAGAGAAAGACGACCATATCACAAAGAAGATAACAGAATATAAATAACGTGAATATTATTTATATCGTTAAAGAACAATAACAGAATACAAATGATAATTTTAATATTATTTACATCCTTAAAAAACGATAACAGAATATAAATGATAACTTGAATATTATTTATATCGCTAAAGAGCGATAACAGAATATAAATTATAATTTGAATATTATTTATATCCCTAAAGAACGATAACAGAATATAAAAAATTATAACTTGAATATTATTTATATTGCTAAAAGAACGATAAAATATAAATAACTTGAATATTATTTATATCGATAAAGAATGATAACAGAATATAAATGGTAACTTAAATATTATTTATAATGCTAAAGAACGATAACAGAATATAAATTATAATTTGAATATAATTTATATCGCTAAAGAACGATTGAAAAATAAAATGAAAACTTGGAGAAGGACCAAA
The DNA here is from genome assembly GCF_040183065.1 of Periplaneta americana. Lineage (NCBI taxonomy): Eukaryota > Metazoa > Arthropoda > Insecta > Blattodea > Blattidae > Periplaneta > Periplaneta americana. Next base: position 165,922,591 of record NC_091124.1, read on the forward strand.
CTCACAACCTTCGAATTACTAAGTGAGCACTCTACCACTGGTCTACAAGACGCATGTATGGAATAATTCTATAGTTCTGGAACTGGTTCTACAAGCTCATGCATCGTGTAACATCGCTGTGACCCGAAGTGGATTTAGAAAATATTCATTGTTTACAAGTGCGGCCACTTTTTTTTTTTTTTTTTGACAACTGTACATTCCCCGGAATATTCTTGTGTGACACAGATTCAAGTGTTACTAGTTTGTAATTATGATACTTTATTAATTCATTATGCCTCCAATAGTTTCCAAGTTGAAAGGAAAAACACTACACAGTCAAAGCTGGGAGATTATTGCTAACATTTACGATTACATGAAAGAGACAAAAGAAAAAGACAAATTTTCATCCAAGTTTCTTAAAGAAGTGAGTAAAATCCAGGAAAGAATTGCTACAGCCACTGGAGTGTCGCAGTTCTATTTATAGAATTTTACAAGGTATAAAAAAGCATGAAGAGGAAGGAAGTTTTTTTGGAACTCCTGGAAAGAGACAAAACGTCCCAAAAAGAATCACTGACATATATGATTTTGATAAATGTGTAATCTGTCGCACTATATATAATTTCTTGTAGAAGAAAAGTGTGTGCCAACAATAAGAAGATTGCTGTAGCAACTGAAAAACATTATTAATTTTCAAGGTAAACCCACAGCAGCTGTCTAATGACAGCAGCTCCAGTTTAAAGGTACAGTCACACATCGCTACTTTTGCAGTGCAACTTTTGTACTGCAGCTGCAAAAGTTGCGTGTCGTGTTCACACGTAAGCCAAAAGTAGCGCGCTGCACGCTACTTTTCGTGCTGCACAACCCGAGTGCTGCAAAAGTTGCAACTGGAGATTGCGAGTCTGTTCACACACAAGGCGCTACTTTTGCAGCCGCAGTCATGCTGCAGGTTTCCATCTCCGTGTTGACTTCTCAATATACATTTTGTGGTTATGTTCGCATTATTAAGAAACTCATGCGAAAGCTTCCTTATCTATTATTTGCTTTTCTGTCGTATCTAGTATTCAGAAATTGACATTATTTTTACTATAAAGCTTTTAAAAACGCCTATATACTTAAATGATAACAACAGTATATTCACGTAATCAATGTTGGCAACCCTCCTGTTTGGAACTACGCTACGGAAAATTTAAAAAATGAATTATATCGTCAGCAATTATGCTCAGACTGTGTTGTGTATTTAATAACTGTTACAAATAATTTATTTTCATCACATTTAACATTAAAATATATCCAAACAATAAAAGTATCATTGGCACATTTGGGTGGTAACACTGGTTGCAACCGCAGCAAAAGTTTCAACAAAACCGATATCAAAAATGCTGCGGCTGCAACCCTGAGAACCCTGTTCACACGTCGCTACTTTCAAGCTGTGTGCAGCATGGAAAAGTAGCGGGCAGCAGGTTCGGCAGCCGCTACTTTTTAGGTTGCACCGTTGTTCACACGTCACAGTACAAGAGTTGCGCAGTTTTTTGCACTGCAGCGCTGCAAAAGTAGCGACATGTGACCGTACCTTAGTGTCTCCTGTATCCAAAGGGAAGCGACTTATAAGCGTTCATGCGTGTCAAAGGTGAATACTGATAACTACACCTAATGGCTTCATGTGTCAAAGGTGAATACTGATAACTACACCAAATGGCTTCATACAATGTTAATTCCAAATTCACTCCCTAACTCTGTCCTCATTATCGATAATGCTTCATATAATACACAACTGGATAAATCCCCTAGCCTCAAATTCCTTATCAAAAGATATGCAAGCCTGGTTGGTGAAACATAACTTCCCATTTGATGAAAGAACTACTAAAACAAAACTGTACAATTTAATCTTAGCTAATGATCAACACAGAACACCTATTTAATTGACCAAATATCAGCTGAAAACAACCATACAGTCTTAGCACTTCCATCTTACCATCCTGATCCAAGTCACATTGAATTAATTTGTGGGGATGCTAAGCAATGGTTGATAGTAGAAATAACACTTTTAAAATAAAAAGATGTCAAAGTGTTGTGTCGGCAAAGATTTGAAGAAATGGCGAAACAGAATGGGAAAAACTATGTTGCAAAGTGGAAGAAACTGAACCAAAGTATTGTGAGAAAGAGGACATGCTAGAAGAAAGAATTGAGAGGATTGTGATTGAAGACAATGGGATGGACAGTAGTGATGAAGACAACATATGACCGAAAGGAAAATGAAGACAAAGACATGTCAGGTATGGAGGAAATAAAATACGATTTGTTTTTGAGTTCGTAAAGTATGTGATATTATGTGGTATTTAAAACGTAACAATGTCACTATTGCATTTGGTAATAAATGTACTTCATCTGTGCATCAACATACTATAAATATGGAGTGCAATTCCTTTTAAATATAATTTAATATCGGTAGCTAATAGTGTGGGATTAAAAAATGAACAGAATGCCTGCATTATATTTAGTCAAGTAGTGACAGTACTTTCAGTAGACAATGACAGTAACTGCCTGACACTGCACTGGTTATGAAGTATGATGTCCCCCGCACACCCATGTCTGGTGAGTAACTCGAATCTTAGCTTCCATTATAAATTTTCATTCGTCTAGAACAAATGCTATACCTTTATTTCCATTATTAATTACACAGATCTGCAATGGAAAAACTTTTTAAAAAATTTTAGCTCTCCTTTATGTGTTTTTATATGCTGAAGCCAGAAACATCTATATTTAATATAATAATAATAATAATAATAATAATAATAATGTGAAATACTGTTCTTTAAACTTATCTAAGTTACCAGTTAATCTTAATACATTGAAAATGTAAAGATAATTACTTAAGACTAGCATTTATGAAGTAAAAATACTATTATTTAGATATTTAAATATAACCACTGTTCAACATATGAAGAGAAAATCAATTCATTAAACTAACCTGAAAAAAACTCAAATTATTACATAAAATTTAGTCTGTCACACGTTAAAAGTGTTAAAATTGTTAAAAAGGTATTTACCTTCGACAGACGGCCCGTTTCGACGCTATTTGTCGTCGTCTTCAGTGTCTCCTGAACCACTGCTGATTTTGGCTCTGCGATGTGCAGTTGTCGATGGTAGGGGTGGGGGTGTGTTGCTCCTATGGTGGGGGTTGGCTGTCTGTATGCCATGACGTCAAACAATGTGTGCGTATTGAACTGTAGTTGCGTATTAAGTATGTATTGTGGGTGTGCTATTGTATTCTTATATATTTCGTATTGTTCTAGGATATTTAACTGTGAACTTTTTGGTGTGATGTGTAAAATTTCCATATCTGTTTCTATATTATTGTAGTCATGATTATTGTCGATAATGTGATCTGCGTAATTTGATGTAATGTAAGGCTTGGTTATAACTTTAATATGTTCGTTGTATCTTGTATGAAAGGATCTTCCTGTCTGTCCTATGTAAAAATGTGGGCAACTATTGCATTTTAATTTGTAAACTCCAGTTGAATTATATATATCTGAATGTCAACTGCACATCGCAGAGCCAAAATCAGCAGTGGTTCAGGAGACACTGAAGAAAACGACAAATAGCGTCGAAACGGGCCGTCTGTCGAAGGTAAATACCTTTTTAACAATTTTAACACTTTTAACGTGTGACAGACTAAATTTTATGTTTTTAACAAAGTGTTAACGAGAACTTTAATCAATCAAATTATTAATTATTCTGTACGAGTATTACATTTAAGAGCAAATGTAATTTATTATGCCTGTTGAATTAGGTAAATGTGTATTTTAATTCTGAAAGATGATACCATCCGACAGGTTCTAATATCGGTGGGAAGAAGATTCCAGATTCGAAAAGCGTAGATTGTGAATGATTGAGAATAACGGCATGTTCTATGCTTACGTATAAGAATAATAGTTTCTTGTTGAGACCGGGTGCCAAAGTTGTGAAGAGATGAGAGATTCTGAAACCGATATGACAGGTAAGATGAATAAGAAGTGTGCATGATTTGATACAGCAGCGAGAGTGAATGTAGTTTTCTGCGTTTCTCAAGTCAGAGCCACGACAGCTGTTCTAAGTATGGTGAAATATGGTTATATTTTCGAATGTTTCATATAAATCTAATGCACATATTATGGACACGCCTGAACTAAACTGGAACACTACTTGGAAAAGGCATATACGATCAACAGTGCGTAGTACTGTGATATGCTGGCAAATAATTTTAAGCCAGCAATTCACATCAAATGCAGAGGCCTATTGTCGAAGAAAGTGTTGTTGTTGTTGTTGCATGACAACACACGCCCACACACTGCCTGCCAGACCTTGGAAACCATTAATGTTTTGAATTTTGAGGTGCTGGAACATTCTACCTATAGCCCAGATCTCGCCTCTTCCTACTACAATCTCTTTGGATCGCTCAAGGATGCTTTATGCGGTCGTCGCTTTTCAATAGACAACGAAGTGCGGGATGTAGTGCATAAATGGTTGCACGACCAACTGCAAACCTTCTTCATTGAGAGAATACACAAGTTTATGAGACGCTGGACCATGTGCACAGAAAAGACAGAAGAGTATATAGGGAAATCACGTACTTGTGCAACTCCTTCTTTTGTGTAAATGAAGAGGAATACCAAAAGTGTGGATAATTCTTTACTTTCCCTTGTATTTTAGTAAATATATCTTTAAATTAGCTCAAATGGTTTCCTCATTGCATGTGTGGGTAAAATGGGGTGGACCCTGAAAAAAAGAAGGTGGCGCCTGAAAATTTTCGAGTTTTATCTATCCCTGTATGTAAGTTGACCAGCACCCCTAGTAGACCATTTGGAAAAATTATATTATTGTTGTTGTTGTTTTCTAATGCCAGGCGTTTGACAATAAAGTCATTTGACTCTTGCACTTCAATATTTTTCAAAGATATTATCATGGCCAGCCACTGAAGCACAGATTTTGAGGTGTTCTGAATCCATTTCTTGGTTTGAGTTGCACAATGGGCAGTTAGGGGACTGATATATTCCAATTCTATGCAGAGTTTGGCCAAACAATCATGGCCTGTTGCCAATCTAAATGCAGCTACAGACGATTTTCGTGGTAAATCGGGAATTAACTGTGGATTATGATGCAGAGAGTTCCATTTTGTCCCTTGAGATTGTGTTATCAAATTTTGTTTGTTGAAGTCTAGGTATGTAGATTTAATAAATCTTTTCACAGAGTAATACGTAGATTTAGTAACAGGTCTGTAAGTAGCAGTGCTGCCCTTCTTTGCTAAAGCATCCGCATTCTCGTTTCCCAGGATTCCACAATGGGATGGTATCCATTGGAATACAATTCTTTTATTGAGTAATATTAATTGAGAGAGCATTTTAGTTATTTCTGGTGTTTGAGATGAAGGTGTGTGATTAGAGACTATTGATAGAATAGCTGCTTTGGAGTCTGACAATATAACTGCATTCTTAAATTTATTGATGTGACATAGAAGATTCACTTATTGCAATGATTTCTCCATCAAAACTTGTTGTTCCATATCCAAGAGATCTATAAGGTGGGAAGAGACAGCACGTAACACCTGCACCGGCACCTTGTTCTCTTTGGAAAAATTATAAAGAATAGGCTAAAATTAGAATATAAGGGGAAAATAGGTGAAGACTAGAGTGGGTTTAAGATTGGATGATCTTGTGTTGATAACATTTTTTTATATTATATATGCTGTAGATAAAACTATGGAATGTGGCATGGAAGTACCATTTGGTTTTTATAGATCTGAAGAAAGCCTATGATATTGTACCTATAAGCTGATTATGGTCAGCATAGCTAAGTTGCAGTGAAGCTACCTCAATCACAGAAGCCAGACCACTCCACAGTCATCACAACTCGAATCTTGAAGTTCCACCTTTCATGATATAGTATTTAAACCACGAATTTTGCAAAGTCATATTCCATATACTATGTCTAAGTAACATAAAAAAATCCATGACGCAGCAGCTCATTAAGAGCAAGAGCCGACCAGCCAACTGCTGGCCTCACATCCACATGCTTCTGCAAAGGCGAACGATCAACTAACCAGAATGGAGGTATTGTATGGTTAGCACGATGATCCCTCCCAGCCATTATATTTGGTTACTGGTTGTTGCAACCGGATTTCGCTACATAACATAGCTCTCCAAATGCATCACAATGCTGGGTGGACACTGGTTCCATACACTGACAGAAATTTCATGAGAAAATTTCTTGAAGACTCGAACCTGCACATATTCTGTAACGTGAGTCCTAGGCATGCTACCTTAGACAACGACACCATGACATGGGACCAAAGTACCATCAACAAATGAAAATTAATGTTTTAATTTGGAAACAATTTAAATTCTTCAAATAAAAGACAAGTAGGTTAATAGTCCATTTTTTCTGGGTTTCCTATATTTGTCTTTACACAGTAGGAGAAACACAACAAAACCATAGGCAGGATAAGTGGTCTCTGAGACCTATCTAACGACTGATCTGACTAAAAAAAATAGTTCACTTAATATCAGTTTAGATAGCTGTACAGTAATTTTATGAATATTATGGGAATTCATACTATTCAGGAAGGTGAGAAGTAATAGTCTTTGGGCTGAGAAAAAGGCTAGTACTGTCCACATTTCACGAGATGATCCGAGCAAGGAATGCAAGGTTTTCCCCCACTCTCACAACCAAACATCGAGACAGAACCGGGTTTGTGTGCTCTAAACTTTCGCTATCAACTACAGTGAAAACATTGTCCCTCAGTAAAACATTAACTTTGTATCCGGATTATTAATTCATACAGGCTACATATTATACATTTAATATCTATAATTAAGTTAATTACGGAAAGCAATTATTCAGTGACAATGTTATACTACACCAGTCAATGTAAATATTATACGTTTGGTTTACAATATAGTAATTAATAATAATAATAATAATAATAATAATAATAATAATAATAATAATAATTTAATTTATTAATTTAATTATTTAGTTTATTAAGATTTTTTTATATATAGAAATTAAAATTTTTACGAGTATAATGCTGCATGTAATTTAATTGAAATATTAAAGCTTCATGTATACTTTTGAGCTAACTAAAGTTTTAAATTTGTTCCCCTCTCGAAGTCACGCCCGTAGTTAACTGAAGTTATTGTAAGTTTCAATAATTTAACGTTGACATTATGACAATATTATTAAGTTAGTGTAAATGAAATTAGTATTAAATTACAAAAAATAAATACCTGCGTATTTACCAGCCCTTTCTGTAGCATTCATCAAAGGACACAATAATCTCTTCTGCCTTGCTTCTTCATCACACATCTTTATTACATTCGCTATACTTTGTCGTGCTTCACTATGCATAGTTTTTCCATTTTTACACTTTGTAAACATTATGATAACTGATATGTGACAATACTGAAATCAAATAGAACTCTACTTCGCTTTAAAACTACTTAACTAAATATTTCACTGACTAAATAACTTTGTAACTCATTGTCTAACTAAAATTACTAATTTAAGATAATTTCCTAATTAAAGAGTAATGCAGCCAATCTGACACGATCTCTAAGTTAACTTAAGAAATTAAAATCTGACTTAAGAATGTTTTAATGTAAACTACACTTGTTATCCACAGTATTCACAACATCAATATCATACAATAAAATCTCAACAGTAACTAAAATGCTTGCACAGTTTGCAAAACCAACGTTTTCAGGTCGAGTGTCACTGAACTTTGTCCCAGCCAGTCAATGGCACCACCCTCATCTACCTGCTCTTTGTACATTTCCGTACCCTCGTCTCTTACCCCACAAGGACCATTCCCCCTCGCAGAGATCATCTCGTGAAGTGTGGACAGTAGTGTACATGATTGCCACTTTGGCCTAAAAATTCAACACCACCACTGACAGTTAACAGTATTTCTTATTGATCTGTACATTCACTTAATAAAAATAAACCAATCATGGTAATAAAAAATATATTCCAGACCTATCCCAGAATGTATCACTAAATATAAATGTTAGAAACTCGTGGTTTAAATGTCAACCAATGGAACCTGAGACTCACCTTTCACTTCATCGTCGTCATCATCATCTGGTTGTAATTTCCGTTTTTGGGAAGTAGTTTGACATGCTTCAGCCATTACAGGACTGCCACTGCGGCTACCTGTTCAAAGAAAGGGAAAAAAAATGCTTCAGTTCTATTACATAACAGAATACAAAATTTATGTAAATTTCTTACTGTAAGCAGAGGATACATGTAGTTAACACCCAAAACAACGAAGATAAGTGGCACAATTGTTATATTATTTTTAATCCTTTTGAATTATGTGACAAGCAAAGTTTTAGATTTTCAATATCCGAAAGTAAAGCACCATAGACTTGCAGAGAGAAAAAACCTATGAGAATAAAATTTATATTTGTGAATTCACACACAATTCGACAATGCAACTATATATATATATATATATATATATATATATATATATATATATTCAGGCATATTAACACAATCCTAAAGAAAAAGATGCAAGCATCCAGTTCAAATTCTATAAACTCATGGCTATTTCACAATCAACCTTCTGCAATGAATTCTAGTAAAATGAATACGTACAAAACAGCTGATATAAAAAAATATTTCACAATCAACTGAAGTTTTCGGTTAAGAAAACTGAGAAATGAAAACATTAGAAAGAACTTAAATGTGACAGACACTAAATTGACCTTTGGGGAGACTGAAACGCAGATGGGAAGATAATATTAAAATGGATTTGAGGGAGGTGGGATATGATGATAGAGACTGGATTAATCTTGTTCAGGATAGGGATCAATGGCAGGCTTATGTGAGGGCAGCAATGAACCTCCGGGTTCCTTAAAAGCCAGTAAGTAAGTAAGACACTAAATTAAAAAAGAAAGAAAAAAAAAAAAGACAACAGACGGCATATTTGAACAGAATGTCTTAAGACACAATTCCACATAGATTAATGGCTTCCAGTTGGTGGTCTCTGTACCCTCAGTGGTCCATGTAACCAATCCAGGGGGTCTGTAACACTATTCACGAGGAAACTATTTTCTATAGGTGAAATAACATTCTTTATCTTTTCAACATGCGATCCTTTCCTGCAATTTTCATAATAAAAAAGTCTTCAGTAGTCATAATACAATTATTATTCCTGGAGACATGTCAGAGAAACCACAGATGTGCATTTGCATTTAAAGAGAAAAATACTGGAGCAATATTTCTGACCTTATAGTAGATGGCTTTTTCTTCAGATAAATACAAAATCTCTATGTGATCAGATGAACAAATTTTGCGTGTTTGTGAACAGTAGCTTACTCACAGCTGTTTTTGCATAATTTCGCAATTTCAACACTAGTCTTCAAGATAATAATATGCATATTTACATTGTACAGAGTGATTCATATAAAACTCATGATTTTAATTATGTGTTTATTTTAGCAAGAAGGATGCTAGTATCGTTATATTGCATCTTAAATCTACAGAATCTCACAGCTGAAAATGCCCTCTGTCTGTCTCAAGGCACAGCTGAACACATTGTTCCATGTTTCATTGGAGCATTGCATTGTCAGTACCGTTGATTTGGTATGTGATGTTCTCCTTCAGATTGTTCAAATTCCAAGGGTGTGTAGCGTAGACTCTTCCTTTCAGGAAAAAGTATGGTGAGGTCAAGTCCGGTGATCTTGGTGACTGTAAGTTCCTGGATTAGCACCATGGATTCATGTGACGTATGACAAGTGGCACCATCCTGTTGAAAGTATGCTTGACACGGCTCAATATCACCCAGTTGCTCAATGAATTCCATGAAAATGTGTCGGTATTGTGCGGTATTCACTGTTCCACCAAAAAAAAATTGGACCCACTATTCTCTCTGCTGATAGTGCGCACCAACCTCCGACTTTCAATGGCTGCATAGGCTTTTGTGAATGCCATGTGGATGTTGTGCGGCAAAAATGCGTGTGTGCTGTGAGTTTACATAGTCACGTAAGTGAAATCATGCCTCGTCTGTGAACCATGTAATGGACAATATGCCAGGATTTTGAATATCGACCACCTGGAACCAACGACAATATTTCACTCTTTTAGCCTTACTTGGCTCAAGCAGCTCATGAACAGACGTCAACCTACACAACTCCAAGAACTCCAGCTTTGCTACACCATCTCGTGATAAAACACTTAAAGCTCCCATGTGACATGAATGAAACTCCAAGAACTCCCACGTAATTTGAGAGGTAAATGAAACATTTCGGTATATTCCTGTTCAGATGACTGAATAAAGAAAATCATGAGTTTTATATGAATCACTCTGTAGGTCAGAGTGAGACAGTCATTAAAAAATTACGATTATGGGCAAGCCGAGTTGAAGATGACATCCTCACTAATATTCCCACAATTGAAACATTTCTGCACTCCTCTGATGTAGAATTGTGACTAGCTTCAAAGATTACTTCCCTGCATGAAATTCTTAAAATTTATTAATTTTTATAATAACTAATTCTCGTCTTTTTTATATTTTTGTGAACAACTACTTTTTACTTTTTGTTATATGAAGAACAAGCACAGAAATCGGCAGGATGTTGATACAGATTTGAGACAAAAAGTTGGGAACACTGAAACGATATCGAAAGAATTAAATAGAGGAAAAAAAGGGCATGATTTCTCGAAACACATTTAGGCTGAGTAAATGCTCGACATCTTATATTTTTTTCACATGTAATAGGAGTCAATAAAATTAAATTTATCGTTTTTTCCTAAGAGCTGTTTTCATTACCATTTTGTAGTAGATTTTTTTTTTATTTTAAGAAGGTCTATCCTTCATTTTCTCCAACTAAATTGTTTCACAAAGATAACTATCATACGGATATAAAAATACAAGAGTAGGAGATCCAGGCCTCATTGATATTTTAAAATCCAGGAATCCACAGACTTCCACTAATTGGGAACCACTGACATAAAGCATTATAGAGAAATCTTAACAGAGTCTATGTCACTGAAGTCATAAACAGGTCTTCTCTATCAGACTCCACAAGACTAGCCTAATGGTGCATGGAACAGGCTACTACTATCTAAGTCTGCAAGACTAGATGTATGAAGCAAGAGAAGCAAAATATCTGTCATAACACACAACTGTACAGTATGTTATTACAATACTGGATTAACAAGTCCAAGATACAGCAAAACAGTAGACTTCTATGGTGACTGCAGTGACCTATTTGGTACGTTTCTGGACAAATATCTGATGCTATATGACAGCTATAGTCGCGTCTGGCATGACTGCTCCTCTTTCCTTATGCCTTAGAAAGTGAAGGCTATATAAAGTCTAGGTAAATAGTATAGTTCGCCATTTTTGTTCTTTCGTTGCCAAGCTACCAGACGAGAAATCTATTTGCCGCACAGTTAAACATTATCACGTAGTAGCTCCTATGATAATAAATCAAACGCACCGTAATTAAGCATATAATTGAGCGACAAATAATGTCCTCTGTGCTTTCTGTGAATGTCAACGAAAGAACAAAAATGGCGGGCGATTATATTAAGTATTTATCGAGCCTTAGAAAGTGCATAACGTCATCAGCAGTGAATGGCAAGACACACACATTTAAATGTAGCTGACTTGCAACATAATTGACTGCTGGAAATAAGAGCAACGGGACTATAGGTAATTTTACTGTTGATTACAAAGCTTTGTGCTTTGATTAATACGTGTACAGCTCATGCATTTTGTCAAGACACTTGCGATGTGCAGTATGAGGACAACGTTCTTTGGAGGGGGTAGGTATAGAAGGGAAGGTTGGGCATGTGTCTACCGAGTTCAAGGGAAAAACAAACTCATTCCCCGATAATTCGTACATAGACTCATACGATCTCGTGCGCAACTCTGTAGGAAGACTGGGGGAGTGTCTGGACATAATGTGTGTGCTGTACTCTATTGTAAATGTAACAAGTATGCATCAAAATTAACCTTTTAGAAGTTATTTTAGTTAATTTTATAACTAAAACTCCCAGCAGTTCCCTATCTTTAAAGGAGCCCTCATACTAGTATGAAAGATAAGACAAAATAAACGTTATTGCCAGAGGCATAAATATAATAATAAATTTCTAAATTATAGACATCAGCTCAAAGAATTTTGAGTGACCACAAGGGTCCTGAATACAATAAACATGTACAATATAATGTGATGTGATATATTAAAGAAAAAAGAAAGTTAATTGTTGAAGACAAATAGAAGTTGATTAATTGAAATAGAGATGATGATGTAATATTTGAAGAGAATCCTTGATAATATTTATAAGAATAGACATTACATAATCAAAAGGAATGTAAAGTTCCTTAAGATAATTCCATGTGAATTTTGTGATTGAACCTCTACTATCAAACAGCAAACCAATGACGGACCATTGTTTAAGAGGGACGTTGTACTTTTGAGAAAGATATGGCAGACAAGGTTCATATATGGACTTCTCAATATCAACCTCGGTGGCCTGATTTAGGTTTCTTTCGAAACGGATAGGAGGGTCAAGAACAAGAGCCCGTTTTAAGCGTCCGTTGATAGCAATAATGTCTGCCCGTCAATAAAGTACAAAAGTACATTTAAATACATTAAAATTACAATAAAGTCAAATATAAAATACACTAGGCAAGAGATCAAAGGCCCACATGTGCATCCTCTAGATCTAGATTGTAGAGACACAATTGTATCAATTTTTTTTAAATATATTTCCTGAAGTTAAGAGTATTATTTGTATATTTAATATCCTCAGGCAAGCTACTGTAAATTTTAATACCAAAAACCAAATAAGTTCTCCTAATATTTATTAGGTGGTGTACCGGAATACAAAAGGTTGCAATAATGATCATTTAAATAATCACTCCTTTCAACTTGAACAGCATCAGAAAAGCAGGTAGTTTAAAAGAAAAAGGTGAATATTCTATTAAGAATTCAATTGATGAAGTTTCTCAAACTATGGTCCGCGGACCACCTGTAGTCCTCGAGGTCCTGCCCTTGTGGTCCTTGAAAAAAAGACAAACGAAAAAATAAAATTCAAACGATTTGCTTATCACTCAATAGCTGAAAATCTCAGAGTATGGAATTGACACATGGCAATCGCCTTTCACTTTTTCTCTCAGTACTGACATTTTACGAAATTTATTACCCTATTCGTCTACTGACTTCTCACTCTACTCTCAACAACAAAAGAGGGATTAAAAGCACTATGAACGTTTGATCTAAATGAGGGGTTGGAAAGCAATGGTGGATCACTGTCTGGATCATTACGTACAGCTATTCTGTATGACTGATCTCGATCAGCCATACAGAATAGCTGTACGTAACGATCCCAACAGTAGGTTTTTTCCTTTCTCTCCTTCCTTCCACCTGAAGATGAAGGGAGAACCACCCTTCGAAACGTTGTCTTAATTTTTGATTGTGACAACCAGCAATGGAAAAAGTCCAAACCCCTCACCTAAACACTATGAACGTTGTGTTTCTCGCTATCTTTTCCCTGCACATCTGGCACCGCGCCTGTAACCCAGCCAGGGACCACCAAATTCATAACAAAGGACCAAGCCTTTTCATGTATTTATGACTTTCTTAATAGTTTTGCCGAAACCCAGTCTGCACATTGAAATGGTAACGTACTGTACGTCGTACACCAATAATACAACTCTGAGGTCACAATTTGAAACTTATTTTCTAAGTAAACATGACGAATTTTCATGAGTTCATGATCACTTTCATTGCGATATTGAAACTAACAAATTTTCATTGAGTGAAAGAGAACAGTTAATTGAATTCTCGAATGAGACCGAACTTAAATCCAAGCGTAAGATAATTTATGGTTAATTTCTGGACCGCATCACAAGTGAAAAGAGAATACAGTGAACTGTACAATGGTACTTTAGATATTATAATTCAGTTTGCTTCTACATATCTGCGTGAGAAAGGGTTTTCATCACAATCTCTAATAAAAACAAAGTAGGCTGCCGAAATCGACTGGATGTATGTGACAATCTCCGACTTAAGCTTACCAGCATAGTCAAAATATAGAACTGTGCAAGAATCGGCAGGCTCATTCATCTCATTAATGTGAGTACCAACATTTATTTTTTTTAGTTAATTAGTTAAAGATTATAGTAACTCTAATAGCCTTGAATTAATAAAGAAACAAAAATGAATTTTCTTCTATTAACATTAGCTTAATTAGTTAATACTAATATAAAATTAATTTAATTTAATTAATCTTAATTAATTAATTCTATTTTAAAATATAAGTATATTGATATTAAAATATACTACAAAAATGATAAATTTGCTTTCGAAGGGAACAAGAGTAAGGTGGTCCGCGGAACTGTTCTGACTTAAAAAAGTGGTCCCCACTTCAAAAAAGTTTGAGAAATGCTGGATTAAGGTACCACTAAAGAGCTGATCTTGAGATCTTAAGAAGAAAATGTAAAAATGTTATTAGTATGGTCCAGAAGTACATACATTTGCATACTTATTTGTGGAGGGTATAACTATATGCTTACACATCTATACTAATAATAAATCTGTAGCCGAAATTTTTCTGGTAATTTTCGATTTTCCAAAAATAATTGGTCCTAACATATACAATTAACCACCCTGAAACCGAAAATCGCTTTTTTGAAATTTTTGTATGTCTGTCTGTATGTTTGTTACCTTTTCACGCGATAATGGCTGAACGGATTTCGATGAAAATTGGAATATAAATTAAGTTCGTTGTAACTTAGATTTTAGGCTATATGGCATTCAAAATACATTATTTAAAAGGGGGGTTATAAGGGGGCCTGAATTAAATAAATCGAAATATCTCGCTTATTATTGATTTTTGTGAAAAAAAAAGTTTCTTTAAAAATAATTTGCGATAAGTTTTATTCCTTGAAAAATTTTGATAGGACTGATATTTAATGAGATAAATGAGTTTTAAAATTAAAATAACTGCCATCTAAGGCCGCGTAATGAATTAAAAAAACAAATGACTTCGTCTATAAGGGGCCTTGGACAGCAACAATCGAAAGCTATGAAAGATAGCCTACAGAGAATGTTTCTGTGTTTGTATGAAGTAATATCGGAAGCTAAATTAACTGATTTGTATAATTAATTATTATTGCACCATTGGAAAGTGTAGTTTCTCTAGATGGACATAATGCTATAATATTATTTATAATATAATATAATATAATATAATATAATATAATATAATATAATATAATATAATATAATATGTAATATTATATAATATAAGTTATTTGAAGGGTTCAGAACCATAGTGGGCCAAGCACCATTTACTGAATACGTAGAAAACATGGGTTAAAATTAAGTTATTACCATAATTCAATGGAAACCTATAACAAGTAAAATAAAATATACACATTAAATCTAAATGATGTCAATCTTCATTAAATTATGGTTGCATGTAATAAAAATTAAGAAACATGTTAAAGGAATTATTGTCATTGCACCAAATGAGTGTCTCTGGACCAAAATGATCGCATTTTAATTATTTGGATGCAATTTAAATTAAGTAACATATTAAACGATTTATCCTTCTATCAAACACGAATGTTCCCTAGATCAAATGTCCTATTTTAATTATGTAATTACTTTATATTTATTTCTAACGGGTGCAGCGGAGCGCACGGGTATGGCTAGTTATCTATACGAATTATCAATTTGTGTGTTTATTAAACATGGTTTTATGTTGCATAAACTGTATATTTTCGTAATTTTTAAAATTGCATAATATTTTCAGTATTTTAAGACATATACGACACATTTAAAAGATTTACAATTTAGTTTTTCCTTGTGAATGCAAAAAGCAGGTTGCTGCATGGGAGATAGAATGTGTGATTCACCATGATGAAATACGAACACCCAAACATCACGTGCCAGGTCGCTAACTTCAATGTCTCCATAAAGAAACTTTTTGTTAATGATCATTGAAGAGTTCAGTTGTTCGATCAATAGCACCCAATAGTCTACTTCCACCTACACCAGTGTTAACTCTGAGGAACGTGGCTCGAAGAGGCCTTAGAGATTCTTATACTCAGCATCTACAAGCAGTTACAGAGGTGACTAATGTATTGGACTCGAGTGATGCTGCGTCTATTGGGACAGCTCAAAATATTCTGGAAAACAATAAACTGAAAGGTAATTTTGTATATCTTATTCAATTTTCTGGCTTACCAAAAGCAATCACGTTACTGAAAACTGTTGGCACTCACTTATATGCGTCAATAGCAGCTTAACGAAATCCGATCTAACTTCTGTTTGTGGTAATGCAGGGCAAAAGTAAAGGAAAAAGTGACTGACATTATTAAAAAAAAAATTCTGGATACCAATAGTTGTGCAACATTTGAGACATTCTCGAGGAAAATTCCTTCTCTGTCTTTGAAACAATTAACATAAATTAAATACACCTCAATAACCTTGTGTGATGGGGAAAGAAGTTTTCACGATACAAAAACATTTTCAGGAACAACAGACAAACTTTCTTAATCGAAAATCTCAGACAAGTGTTGGTCGTAAATCTCTTTGATGATTTTATACATCAGAACCATCTCTGCTTCAATCTCTAAGGATTAATGATAAGTTCATACTTATCAGCATTTGTACTGTTAGAGGAAACGTAATTCCTCTTCAATTATATTGTTGCATATTTATTAGCATTTTTGTGCTTTTTAAGGGCATATTTGCAGGTATGTTTAATATTTTTAGGGCATGAACTTCCAGGCCCTAGTTATTAGTATAAAGCAGTGTTTCTCAAACTATGGTCTGCGGACCACACCACCTGTGGTCCTCGAGTTCTGCCCTTGTGATCCTTCAAAAAAGACAGAAGAAAAGATAAAATTCAAACAAATTGCGTATCACAATATAGATGAAAATCTCAGAGTTTGGAAATCACACATGGCAATCGCCTTTCACTTTTTCTCCCAGTACTAATATTTTATGAAATTTCTTACCCTACCCATCTACCCACTTCCCACTCTCTCGGCAAAAAAAGAGGGATTTAAAGCACTATGAACGTGGCGTTTCTCTCCATCTTTTCCCTGCATATCTGGTGCCGAGTCTGTAACCCAGCCAGGGACCATCAGAATTCATAACAGAGGACCAAAGTACCGAACCTTTTCATGTACTGTACATACTGTACATTGTACACCAATAATAGAACGTGCCAAATTGTATCTTTACTTGTTGAAAATCGGCCATATTTCTGCTTTAATTTTTTTTATTTGTTTTTCCAGACGACAATATAAGAAATTTTAAACTCTGCTTATTTTAAAATCTGACAGGTTTACTTTTTAAACTTGCGTGTTTCGTCTCTAAGTGCCATTTTAATTTCGCGGATTTCATACATTCGTTTAAAAACACTTCGTAACAAACACTGCACCGAGGTTTTGGTTCACTTTCATTGCACACCAAGCAAATTCAAGTTCCAAATAACTCTTGTCATATTTACGAAAGTATTTTTTCTTTGAATAGCTACCACTAGGGCTAGATATTTCTTTAATGCACTATAATTAATATATTTCTTCACACACAGCTTCTGAACTATTAGCAATGGCTAAATAAAGCATATCATCATGTTCCTTTCTTTTCAAAGATCCGGATCGAAGTCAGTTTTTCATTGTTTATAATGGGCACTATTTAACGCAGACATGGACAACTACTAGTGTGTACCACATAAGAAGGATTTCAAACAACTAACTGCTAACAGGCAAGCAATGAATCAACACTGCACAGAATTTGTTATAAGTTACATGTGATTGGCTACAAAAAATATAATTACAAAAGTATTATAACAATTAATTCTATTTTAAAATAGAAGTACACTGGTATTAAAATATGCTACAAAAATAATAAATTTTCTTTTCAAGGGAACAAGAGTAAGATGGTCCGCGTAACTGTTCTGACTTAAAAAAGTGGTCCCCACTTCAAAAAAGTTTGAGAAACGCTGGTATAAAGTGTAAACTAATTACCTCAAGAAAAAATATAATAAATGCATAAGTTGTGACAGTGATGCCAAAACTTTTGTCTAGATCTGTATATCAACATTCTTACAGAGCCTCAGAACAAGGACAGCTGTGAAAAAGAAATCGTCATCCTCGAACTTTGTTCCAGGGATACAGTCTATGAGTAGCCTATACCTAACACACAATGATCTGACAGTGCTGACGAGGATTATGAGGTCATTACAGTAACAGTACACTAATTCTGTGATCATTTCCATACTTTGCCAACTGACACGTGATTAAACATTCCCATGAAGCAAAACACCTTCCATTTATCAATGTGGTTGAGCATAGTCCAGGTTTCATTGCTGTTCCCACATAAACCCCAAATACCAGTGGTTTCTTCTGGTATGATACCCATATGCAGGAGTCTTTCTAAGCCCCAGATGATCATCCTGTCATTTATTCACATCTGACTTTCTTATTTGTTGGACAATTTACATAATGTCACTTCAATGATAGAAAATGAACTAACGATCTGATATTTTAGACAACATATTATCTGACAACTCCTTGTAGTTTATAGGTGGACATACACACTCTTTTTCTGAGATGACATAAAAGTACAGTCAACTCCGGATATAGTGAACCTCTGCGGACTTGCATATTTCTTTCACTACATCCGAAGTTCACTATATCCGAAGTGTCTCTTCCCTAACCTTGAATGACAGAAATGAATGAAATTTTGAACAAGAAAATGAAATATTTCATTTTTGTGGAGTGGATTAGACCATATACTGTTACTCACAGTTGATTTACTTAAACTATGCTGTCGACCCAAGTCCGCTTGCAAAAGACCACGTTCAATGTCACTTATAATATTCGCCTTATCTTCCGAAGAAAACACTTTATGCTTCGACATTTTTATTCAGTACATTCACTGTTGGAACACTAGCTCAGGTAGAAATGACAAACACTGTTATAGTGTGACTGTATACTCAGCCTTTGAATTTCCCAGGTCACTTAATGGAAACTAGGAGAGGGTTGATGAAGTTTGAAAACCATCGAAATCTTACCTTCATTTATATTCTGGACATAAGGCGTCTGTTCTGTTTTAATAAAAGAAGGCAATATCATTTTCCATTGTTTGGATGCTATCAGTCACAATGGAAATGTTTCTCAGAACAAAAGGCAACCCTTTGACAGTGGAGGATTAGAAATAACAGTAGAGTAGAGTGCCTGAGTGCAGAATGTCAACCCTTTGACATTGGAGTGAGGCAAGGTCGTCACGCGTTGCCTGGATTTACAGTACAGCTCATTGTCTAGGAATCACTAATCCTACCTTTTTCCTTTGACTAAAGGAGTAAGAAACTTAGAATATTGTTCTCAACACATTCTTTCAATTTTATACAAGAAGGTTTGACTTCAAATAAGAATTTGTCAGGATACAAGGTTCACTATAACTGAAGTGAGGATTCACTATAAATGAAAATATTAATGTACTTTTTAATGAATGCGGGTCGGGACCAACGATTCAGGTTCACTATAGCTGAATGTTCACTATAACTGAATTCACTATATCCAGAGTTGATTGCAATATGATTAACGAGAATTATGTAGAACATCTATTACCAAAATCAACTATACTATAACTGATGCTACATATCATCCTTCTGAGCATCTACTTTACTGGACATATAATTTTACACTCCTATTTCAACTTGATCGTCATTCCACAATGACAACCATTCAATATCTAGAAATATCATAATCTACTGTGAAATTTTTAGGGTGAAATACAGTGTATAAAAATTGAAACTGTGCTTTCCGCATTAAAATTTAAAGTTGTTTCAATCTCAGTTGACAACATATTTCATTGCTCTTTAATTCAGTAACAAAAAAAATTAAAACTTTGTTTCTGATATAATTACAAATGTGGAACTAGCAAGATTGCAGAATAAAATGTGATTTATTTTATGTGATGCAGTAAAGATTATTCAGAATGACATAATTCTTCACCTGCATAAGGAAGATCAGGAAAAAAGATGGGATAAACTGAAGCAGGTCTGGAATCATAATGCTCGAGCAGCAACTGGACTTGTAACATCAGGCAGAGAGACTAGATACACTCCAATTTCAATTAAACTGCTTTAAACTACATTCTAATACTTTCAACGTCAAATTGTTAACTATTCTTCATACTGAATCACTTCCTTTGTCAACAGTTTTATGAAGTGTAGAGAAATACACAGAAGAAAACATGACCATAATCAAGACGGATAGATTCGCGATAATAGGAATGTACATAAACCCAACGAAAGAAACAGAATATGCAATAGAACACGTGGCAAAAGCCATATCTATGGTAAAAAAAGGAACAAAATGTAATTATAGCGGGAGACCTAAACTGCAGGCTGGACAAACCCAACAACAGAACATCGCTAATGATGGAATTCCTACAAGAAGAAGGCTTCACCTTAGTGAATAAAAAAGACAACATAACATACATGGCGCCAAATGGAGCAAGCACAATAGACTTGGTCTTCTATAGAGGGAAGAACATAAAAGTCTGTGGACAAGAAATTCTATACCACAGCAATGAATCGCCGCTAAGAAAACATCTACCAGTGGTCACGGTATTTCAAATATCAAGAACAGAAACAGACAACGCAAGGAACGTGCAAACCGAGTCCACACGAACCAGGAGGTTAAACCAAACATTTCTTCAACAAAGAACAGCAACACTGGAAATAGCTACAGATCAAATAAACAGAGAAGAGATAGAAGACGCACTCGAAACAGTAGTGGAATACATAAGAGAAGCCCAAATAAAGCAAAGGAAAAGGATAGCCAAGCCCTGGTTCGACAGAGAGTGCTATGACCAGAGAAAGGAGGCACTGAACCAATTACATACAGCGAAACAAAGTCGTACGAAAGAAGCGCTGCGACTGTACTCAGAAAAAAGGAAAGACTACAAAAGAATAATTAAGGAAAAGAAAAACAACTACATAGAAGAACAAGCAAAGAAACAAGCGGAAGAAGCGCAGAAAAACCCATTCGCAGCACAGAAGCAGATATCTAAAGTTTCAGCGGCAGGAATACAAATCGCTACCTGGAAACAACATTTCACGAGCCTACTCAACAAAAACCAAGCAGAGGAAGCTTACCCAAACAACCAAACGGAAGAAGTGACCTCCAACCAATAACAGACACAGAAGTAAAAGAAGCCATAAAACGCGCAAAGAATAAGAAAGCCCCAGGACCAGATGGCATCTTCAATGAAAACCTAAAAGAAACAGCAGATAAACTGGTGGGACTTTGGACGAAAATATTTAATAAATGTCTGGAAAAGGGTTACATACCAGAAAGCTGGAAGATATCGACGATGAAAATACTGTACAAAGGCAAAGGAAGTCTAGAGGATCCAAACTCATACCGGGGAATAGCACTGGAGAGCAACATATACAAGATCTTCTCCACCATACTAATTCAGAGATTAATAGAAGAAACATATCAGTACATACCCGAGGAACAATTTGGGTTCAGGAGGGGGAAAGGGACATTACACGCTGCGAAATATCTAATGGAAAACATCGAAAACACCTTGAGACTCAGCAAAGGAAAATACATGTCCGTTTTCATAGACTACGAAAAAGCTTTTGACTCAGTAAACAGAGAGAAGTTATTGCAAAAGCTGAGAAATATAACAGGGCAAGAAAACAAAATGGAGCAAATCATCAAGAAAATTCTGACAAAAACGTGATAGTAATAAACGATGGAGTATACCTATCAAGCCCCATTACCCAAACAAATGGAGTACTGCAGGGTGACCCAATGAGTCCGACGCTGTTCAACATTGCCACAGCTGATGTAAACATCATAACACAAGGATTGGACATCACAATAATCTTGTACGCCGATGACATGGTCTTAGGCTCAAGCAAGAGAGAGGACCTTCAAATAGCAGTAGACAGGCTAGAGGACTGGGCAACAGACGACGACTTCAAAATCAACAAAAACAAAACTGTTATGATGATTTTCAGGAAAGGAGGAAGAATGGCAGCGGAAGACAAAATAACCCTGGAAGGAGAGGAACTCCAGAGAGTCAACTATTTCCGGTACCTAGGGATCACCCTGCAGACAACCGGCCTATCTTTCAAAATCCATATCCGTGAGAGGACAGCGGCAGCCATAAGGGGAATATACACCATAATGGATCTGAGAAGACTTTCCCTAACAGCCATGGAACTATTCCGGACAAAAATAATGCCAATAGTAACATACGGCATAGAGCTAATATGGGATCACCTCAAAATGTCTGAGCTTGAAGCAATAGACTCGGTCAAAACAAGATTTTTGAAGGTAACATTGGGCGTCTCCAAGACAACACAATCACGACTAGCGTACGAACTGGCGAAAGAGACATTCTTTATCGAGGACATAAAAGACAAGATGCTACTGCCATCTACACCACAGGGAACGAAACTCATCCGACAGAGGGAGGAGAAAAGAGCAGAGATATCCGAAGAATTTTACACATCAGACGCCATGAGCGATAGAAGTTGGGCGGGACCTAACCAGGAGCTACGAAGCGCAATCACACGCCTAGCTGTCCATGGCTTCCACCATAAGTTCTGGGAGAAAAGCTATTTCCATGAACCAAGCGAAAACTGCGTGTGTAAACTGTGCCATAAGATATGTGAAAGATATCATTTTGACAAATGCAAAAATCGCACAAAATCATTGAGCGAATATAGTAAAGAGCCATAGTGCACCCAACAAACTTATGCACTTTCGTGCACGTTTCTACTTTATTATAGGAAATGAAGGTCCAGAAACACTTGAATTATTTATGGATGTCTTAATATTCATCAACCTTGGCTGGGCTTTTGGTAGGACAGACTCAGGACAGAGTCCTGCACTTAGGCAAGTTTTGACCCATTGTGCACCTTATATGCGCAATTATTGTCCAAGTATAATAGGTGGTCTGGGTGGCATTCGTTAAGATGAGTACCTGATTAGCTTCAAGTCCTTCTCTATCAGCATCGGAAACCCATATTATTCCCAAGACTTTAACCTAGCCTATTTTTAAATAATAATAATGATAATAATAATAATGGCTTTATTTAACCTGGCAGAGTTAAGGCCGTAAGGCCTTCTCTTACACTCAACCAGGGTAAATATTGCATGTGGTAGAGGAAATGAGGTGAAGGTGGAAAGTGTTAGTAAAATGATAAGAGGGAAACAAGAGTACCTCGAGAAAAACCCTCCACATCTGCTTCATCCACCACAAATTCCATCACAACCTGACTGGGGATCGAACCTGGATGGAAGACCAACGTGTTAGCACTTGAGCCACAGATGCAACAATTGTCACCCTTTAATGTTTAACAGATAAGGAAAATTTATTTCCAAAAGCTTCACCCTTCAGGTAGATACGTTTATGGATGCTTGCCGAAAATATAAGAGCATATCTTTATATCTGCAAGATTGTCTAGGAAATGTTATAATGAGATTTATTACAATATTGTGAAATTATACTTTTTCACTGCTCTTCTACAACATATTCATGTAGTCATTAATAAAATTAATCTTTTCTAATATTATGG
This sequence comes from Periplaneta americana, assembly GCF_040183065.1. NCBI lineage: Eukaryota > Metazoa > Arthropoda > Insecta > Blattodea > Blattidae > Periplaneta > Periplaneta americana. The sequence goes on from NC_091124.1 coordinate 165,946,192, forward strand.
AGATGTACGATGTACCATAACAAACAAGAGATGTTTCTGTGACAACACAACAGATCTAGGTGTGATATGTAGAGAATTAATTCCTGTTTATTTTTGGAGTTACAGTTATGAAGGAGGTAATCAAATTATAAGGTTTTCACATTGAAAAGAGCATTTGTCTCATGGATCACTGTTGCTGCTCAATGCCATAGAGAAAGATATGAAAGAAGTTATAACTTTGATATAGCCTAACTTAGGCCTATCTCTTTTCAACAAAAGTACAGTCACCTCAGCATTCTGTTGGAGAGGGAGTATGCTCTACTCTTTTTCCAACAGGATTCAGCAACAGCACTTACAGCAAATGCCGGGTAATATTTTGGCGAATCCTCGGACCTCACCTCATCTCACTACATCTCGCTAAAATATTGTAAAAAATTGCACAAAATTGTAAAAATTGTAGAAAATTACCAAATTGTAAAACTATAAAAATTAGTAAAAATTTTAATTGTAATATTGTAAAATGTTTACTTGTTCCACATCTTAAAGCTTCATTGCTCATGTAAGATCTATGGAATAAAATAAATGAATGAATGAATGAACAGCCAACTACAGCCAAACCTCCATATAACGATATTTGGGAGGCCTAGCAGGTTGTATTATTATATCAGGTTTATTGTTATGTTGTTGTGATTTATCACATAGGATAAAAAGTGCAAGCAAATTATGTTTCATCAACAGGATAATACTAGGAATTAACATGTAAAGGAACTAAATATGATAAATCACATTATTTTATGCATTTACATACTGCAGAAGTAGATTTAATGCAGTACAGTATTACTGCATAGGTACATCTATTTTTTTAAAGAAATCTGAAATTTTTCTTTGCTTTTTACTTTTAATAGCCTCTTTAATAAGTACCAACCTTTAAAGATTCCAATGTAATTAGTTGTTTCTTTTTAACACATTCAAGAGAACTTGCAGCACACTGAACTTGCTCTGCACCCAAGCAGTTCTAAATAAGATACTGTTCTGGTTCCTACATAACTATCATCACAATCATTATCTGCAGAATCTTCATCTTCGCTGCCTTTTATCTTCCCATCTTTCAATTCTGCAATTATATATTCATCACTGCACTCTGTAAACACTGATGCAGCATCATCCACTGGCGCATAAACATCAAGCAGCACATCAATTTTCTTTCCAACGACTTCTTCGTACAATTGCAGACATTCCTGAGGGTCGTCTTTCCTTTTTTTGTTTTTTAAGAAAAGTAGCCAATGTAGATTCGGAAAATCCGTATTTTTTTTGTGAAACTGGTGTCTGTTTCATTCCTTCATCCGAATCTTTAAACGCAGCCAATTCAGTTTTCAAACTTAATGATTTCTGTTTAGCAGAAACCATCGCTATGCCTACTTACTTCCACCTTGTCATCTGTACACTGGAAAATAACTAGGAAGACTGGTTACACGTCCATCCCTTCGTAGAAATTTCCACTCTTGGGTCAAGAATCCCTGCTACCTTCCGCAAGACCAAGCTACCGATTTACGAACAACCTTGATGTTAAAATATATATCATTGTAACAGGAGTTTCTAAATTGCTTCATCGCTATAGTGAGCAATATTTAACATTATTTATATAAGAAATTTGCCGAGACCACAGAAATATATAGTTTAATGCAGGTTTATCGTTATATCGATCTTCGTTGTATGGAGGTTTGACTGTAGTATAAGGACGAACTTCATAGAGACCATTCGAGCATAGAATTATCAGTAGGAGTATGTGATTCCCTCATTCTTCTCAACTAATCCTTTGTGATTTTTATCTCTGGAGAACTCTAAAAGAAAAAGTGTACAAAAACAATCCACTGAAAAATAGCATCTGGGAAAACATCACTTAGCAAGTCATGTGTCACCTCTTAAACAGGTGCAATAAAATTACTGATATTGCATTGCATATCACTGAAAAATAGCATCTGGGAAAACATCACTTCCATGTCTCGATAGAAACTGCAGCAAGTCATGTTCCACCTCTTAAACAGGTGCAATAAAATCACTGATACTGCACTGCATATCACTGAGAGCAAGTTGTCTGCATAATCAGAATCTATGGGTGACTCGAGTAATGGAGCCGGGTTGTTGCATGCATTGCAGTTCCTTAAAATCTATTTACCCAGTAATATGAAATTAAAATATTAGAACATAACTTGATCTTGTTTCCATTTCAAAATATTAGAACATAACTTGATCTTGTTTCCATTTCATCAATTTCTATCACTGCTCATGCATTACACATCCTTGTAGTGGTTTATTCCTTGATTACACTATTATATACATTATCTGCATAGGACGTTAATGTCCAATAGTCCTACACAAAGGGGTGTTCCTTTGTACTGACAATAGGACAAATGTATATACAACAGGCATGATCATTTAAAAGATTCGCCGTTTTTTTTTTCAGAGGAGGACTCGAAGGTTAGCACCTCAGCCTGAGATTTATTGTGCAATCTCCTTATATTGTGAGATGATTGTTGAATCCTTAGAACCCCATTCCTGTGAGTACAGATTCACTGCTTGGTGCCATCTTATCGATACAGCATCCAGTTCTGACAGAGTCCACGTAGGCAGAGACGCCCCTCTATCTCCTTGTAATGTTCTCTGCCACCTCCTCAGAATCAATTGCATCTGTTCGCAATTCGAGTATTAAGTCTTGCTGCATTCTTTATTGGTCTGAAGATATGACTCACCAAGGTGTCATATGTCCGAGGGAGCTACACTCCCTGGTCTGCCGTAGGGAGCTATGAAAGCTCCTACGCCTCCCTGGAATGTGTGCAGCTCCCCCAGACAGATGACATCTGTAGGCGAATCATGTTATCACATCTGCCTGATGTCCTGGTCGATCTGAAACTACTGAAGATGATATATGAAACTGAAGTTAATGAAGGTAAAACGAATCCACGGTCCAATGCCGAAAGTTACCCAGCAATTAGCAATTATTCTGCTTCAAGGATTGAGGGGAAGATGATATATGAAACTGAAGTTAATGAAGGTAAAACGAATCCACGGTCCAATGCCGAAAGTTACCCAGCAATTAGCAATTATTCTGCTTCAAGGATTGAGGGAAAAACCTGAACCAGGTGACTTGTCCTAACCAAGATTTGAATTGTTGTTTTCTAATGCCAGGCATTTGACAATAAAGTCATTTGACCTCTTGCACTCCAATATTTGAATTTGAGCCCACTTCACAGTCAGACATGCTAATCATTACTCCACAGTGGTGGACCAAGATTCACCAATCTTCTTTTCTAATGTGAACAATTTTACAGGTATGCTAACCTACCAGAGATAAAGGGGTGCAAAAATTCTTGATAGGTTATATAGAACCATGAAATTCGTCAGACCTGAAAACAGCTTACTTTTTCTTTAACTCCATAACTCTTTATTTTACTCCTCCCACTGTCACAAACAATATATGCGATCTAATAGCACAAAATTAATTCATAATGATAATTTTCATGATCATACGCAATTATTGTATATTTACACTTGAAACATGAGTTTTGTCATAGGTTTCGTTACAGCAGGTTTGGCACTTTCCACCATGATTTTTATTACAATTAACACCATATGAGTAAAAAGGTATTGTATTATTATATAGTTACCTTTGTCGCTATGTGAACTAACAGACTGGTGCATGGATACTAACTTCACTCGATCAAGTTATATTGGGTTGTGCTGGGTCAGGTTAGGACTATAGTTAGTGCTGTTTATTGTGTTTACATACTGTATATGAGCACAAACATTCTCTTACATTTCAACATCGGGTCAATGTAGAGTATCCACCGCCCACTGAACGAATATTGGTTAAACGAGCGTTGAGCGACTTCCACAGATTTTGGAATAGACACTGACGCACTTAGGTTAGGTTAGTTTAGGCTTTTATTATCCCGTCAAGATGAAGGTGAAAGCGATTAAGTGTGATTTTTTTGTTTTCTATGTTGGCAGTTCAAGTGCGTCGGTGTCTATTCCAAAATCGGCGGAAGTCGCTCAACACTCGTTTCACCCGAATATTTCACACTTTTATCACTGCCAATGTAGCGCTATAAACCAATTTTCGCAAATCTAATGTAAAAGACTGCCTACACAAGCAACAAGTTACACTAAATGTTTAGGATTAGTGTAAAACTGGTCTATGTCTCCTATAGTGGGTGGGACATAAGTAACATTCACCCAACATCGTAAGTAGGCCTAAGTGTAAATGTATTTGTGGAAGAATAAGTAACACTGCAATTAAAATTACATTACGTTTCATTAATTTGGCTTAGATTGGAATGGTTTCAATTAGGGCTTATGTCAGAGTTGCTCAGTAACCTACCAACGGAGTAAAATGATAATTCTCAGTCACTTATTTTGTATATGGGAAGTATTTATCATGGGTTCATGTAAAATAGACTCCAAGAACTGCTGACGTACAGGAAAAGTAAATACCGGTAGGCCTACTTAAGAAATCAGAAAAGAGGAACTTTGCAGAGATTAACATAAAAAAAATACTACTACTATGTGGCAAACCAAATAATATAATGGTAATTATGCACAACAACTACAGAACCGATTTAAAATTTTCTCTTTTCCCAAAACCCTACATCTTTACTCCCTTTTTCAAAAGAACTTAAAAACAGAAGTAGGAAAACAACGTAAATCGCAATAACCCAATATAATTTTTTTTTATCTAAACCCGTAATTTTTCAACTCTTTTTCAAAAAGCCAAACATACGTAGCAATAACCTAAACTAACCTAACCAAAATATCCACACAGAGACAATCAATTTCACAAATGCATCAGTCCATGTCAAACATGATCAACCTTACCTTAATGGGCACGCTTCCGAACAGGGGCAGTTGTATTTCTCTAAGGTTAGAGCCCAGTTTAGGTGTATGTATTAATCGAAAATTAGGGGCTAGAAAATATTGAGAATAGGACCCATGTTTATATGACATTTTTTTCGATTAATACACACACACCTAAACTGGGCTCTAACCTTAGGGGATATGCCGCTGCCCCTATTCGGAAGCGCGCCCCCAATTAAAAATACATAACGCTTTAGCCAATCAAATCACAATACATTAAACATTATGCACTCAAGAACATAGTCTTAGACACGAGAAAAAAAAACAAGTTCCAATTATTCTTAATATTGAAAAAAATCTACTCATCCTCAACCGTAACTGACCTACACATAATTTACACGTACTAATCAACGAAATTCAATACTGAACACTACCAAACCACCAAAAATAACAAAATTGCTTCTGTAGTTGTTCTGCATAATAATAATAATAATAATAATAATAATAATAATAATAATAATAATAATAATAATAATAATAATAATAATAATCCGTGGCGCTACAGCCCGTGAAGGGCCTAGACCGACCAGCTGGCTGCTGGCCTCACACCCACATGCCGAAGCAGAGGTGGACGATCATCCAACCAGAATGGAGGTATCGTGTGGTTAGCACGATGATCCCCCCCAGCCGTTATAGCTGGTATTCGCAACCGGATTTCGCTACCTATCGTAGCTCCCCAAGTGCATCACGATGCTGGGTGGGCACCGGTCCCATACTGGCCGAAATTTCATGAGAAAATTTCTTCCCCCATGAGGAATCGAACCAGCGCGCATTCCGTAACGTGAGTTCTAGGCAGGATGCCTTAGACCGCGACGCCACGGCGCGGGATGTTCTGCATAATTACCAATATAATAAATATGTACACAAGTAACATTTTCAGCAAAATAGTGCAACAAAAATATTAAAGACAGAAATGAACTCACCACAAACGTCCGCACTAGGGAACTCGGAGGCATGGCTCTTAGCAATTGGATCAGCACACTCCAGCTGCTCCTGCTGAGCTGGAACGACAGCAGTTGGCTGTTCCTCAGGCAGCACCACGGCCTCATTTGTCTCCTCAGGTTCTGAACTTTTTTTGTCTACACTTCCAGAGTTGTTACTATTGTTGCTGCTCCTATTGACCTTAATCTGACGACGAGGGGGCTTCGTCCTCCTCACATTATTCCCAGTAAACGAATATCTTAGACCTCTGTATGGACGATAACGACGTTTCCCGGTTTTTGTATAGGTCTGCGCGCTCTGGACGTGACTTTGCGGTTTCATGGTTCCCTTCACGCCTGCCTCAGCTTTGTTTGTTAGTTGACCCGACACTGCTTTAGCTGGTGTTTCTCCATTTGTATTAGAATCATCAGACTTGCTCGATTTTAGGTTTTGTTCGTTCTGAGCACTTTGCTGAGCAAGTCTTGGGGACTTGGGGTGGGGTGGAGGAGGTCTGGCTGGAGATTTGGAAGTTCTCGCCGCAGCAGCTTGATTCCTCTCCACGGGACTAAGTCGAGGGGATCGGTGTGTTGTCACTTTGAGATTCCGCGCAGCACTCGACTTATCCTCGCCTTGACCCAGATTGCTAAACGACTTCTCTTTACGGGCTATCGCACTCTGCAGTACAGACTCTCTCGGAGAGTCTTTTGAACGCCGTCTTGCTGAACGTTTAACACCAGTGGGTTCTTCAGCACTTGCTTTAGCAGCAGCTGCTTGGCTCCGTAACGAACGTTTTCCTGACAGTTGACCAGAGGAAGTGACAATTGTAGATGTTTTTACTGTTGTTGCTGCAATAGTAGTACTTGTAGCAGTGGTAGTAGTAGCAGCAGCAGCAGAAGTTGGAGCAGTGACAACAGTAGTAGTGGCAGTAGTAACAGCAGCTGTAGTAGTAGGAGTAGAAGGAGCAGCAACAGGGGTTGTGATAATGTCACCACAAGACTCGCCACCAGATTCAGAGTTTAATAATCTCCAGTCATCTTGATTGATTGGTTCATTTTCTTGTACAATTTTTACTTTTGTTTTTTTATTCATTTCAGGTGATTCCTCAGGAGTTTTCAATGTTATTACAATCCGAGGTTTGGCATCAGTATTGTCAAACGCACTTCCGTTCTTAGAAGAATCACTCTGCACCTCTACACTTTCGTTCGCTTCGTTTTTAGTCTCCTTTGTATTGCTAACAGTAATGTCTTCGACACCATCTTGGATACTGATTTCGGATTCCTCATCTGCTTGATCTTCAAGTTTTTTCGCTTCGCTATTATCAGATTCGTCTTTCACGGACTGTGCATCATCTTTCACTGACTGAGATTCATCATCAGTTGTTGCTTTGCTTGTTCGACCACTTTTATCTTTCTTCGTATTTTCAACACTATTCACAGTATTAACTTCTCTGTTGAATTCACTTTTCATTTCCCCAAGGATGGTCTCAATTAAACCTATGCCCACTTTACTAGTCTTAGTTGAATTTCGGTCAGAATCCAATATAATACATACAGATTTACCATTTTGACTGTCATTTCCGTCACTACTGCTATCAATTTGGCTCATTTTTAAATAAATGTGAAGACGTTTCTTCAATTACTAATACCGGTATCGTTATCTCAGCAAACTTCGTCACTGGTATAGGTTAATCTGTAAAACTAGAATATTTTCTTGTCATCTTCACACTTTTTGTAGCATTTATGCCAGGAAATTAAATAAATGTTGTCTTCTGCATGAAAATAATACTGTCATAGTTAAAGCTCACTGACCTGAAACAAAGTAAATTCAAAATAAGATAATTAATAATCGCATTCAGAAGAGGGGTTAGTAGCTTGGGCATTTTCTATTATGCTTACTCTGATGAATATAAAGCAGTAAAAAGTTCAAGCTACACATCTTTCATAATCCATCATTCCTTTCTCCTTCATTTAAAAAAATAATGACATAGCCTACTCATGTCAACTTTTATTGACAAGTCATTCACAACTTGTGTTGTCATAAACTTATACTGCAACATAATTATTGTTAGAATAAAATTTGAAGAAATTAAGGAAACTGCGAGTAGTTTTCAAAAACTTCTGTCCTATAGATGACACGACGATCAAATCAAATGTAAATTGCATCTATAGCTTCCAAATACTTTGTGTTGAAATCACAAGTGTGTTTTCAACTTAATAGAAATAATATACACACACAAGCGCGCGCGTGAAATTTCAATTAACTGAGAATTGAAACTAACATAGGCTAAATTGAATATACACTTAAGTGTTTGCCCTCAGTCCTGATGTCAACCAAGAAGAAACACCGTTGAGTTTATTGGAATTACGCCTCCTTACTGTTTCGTTGAAACTTATCATATATGTAACTACTGCAAGCCAGAAATTGTTTTAAAATGTAAATACGTGCTGTAACACACACAATAAAAATAATACTTCTGTTCGCACTATACTCATGACATGTCATTCACACCAAACATAGCATAAACCATTCAACTAAAAATATAAATGAATTGTGGATAGAAAGAACACTGGCATATAATACGACTGAATACAGAGCATTTTTAAATCTGATGAAAGACTGACTACCGGCATGACCTTAAAATTATCGTGAACTACTGAACTTAGCTTTCGTTGGCGGTTACTCTGTGTTCAAAGGTTATGTTCGTTTATCAAAACAAACAGAATTTTCAGTTTTCATTTTAAAACTTGTACGTAGCTACATTATCACCACTAACTCAAAGCTAATAGATATAAAAAGCATCTGTTTCTCGTACCAATTTCCTTCATTGCATTTAACATTCGTATACAATTTCAACCGCCACAGAGGACGCTCCAACTGTTCCCGTTCCAACTGTACACAAATTAGAGATGGGTAAAAAATAACACAACAGTTATTTTGGAACTGTTCCGATCTCGGAACTGTTGCAAAAATGAACAGTAGGTCGGAACCTCCTGTTCCGAAATAACAGTGTTCCGACTCCGAGCTGCTCACTTGCCCAGCTGTTGCGGGCTCGCAGTACCGCGTTGCACAGGGTATGTTCCGACTCTCTCGGAACTGTTGCAAAAATGAACAGTAGGTCGGGACCTCCTGTTCCGAAATAACAGTGTTCCGACTCCGAGCTGTTCACTTGCCCAGCTGTTGCGGGCTCGCAGTACCGCGTTGCACAAGGTATGTTCCGACTCCGAGATAACAGTCGGAACGTCGGAGCTTGTTCCGATGAACCGACAGCTGCAGTTACACTGTTCTCGTTGTTCTTTATGTTATACTTGGAACTTCGTTGGATGAAGTTGGTACTTGAAACTCTCACGTGGTTGGAGGGGGGCGCATGGAAATTGAAATCCTTGCGGTGGCGCGAACTTTAATATCAACATTTGTAAGACTGGCCAATCATCTGTAATGTTATAGTAAGTATTTAATAATCTGTAATATTCATTCCCGCTTTATGGTTTATTTCACCATTAGTTGACTAATTCTGTTTTATAAACATTCTACAAAGTCATAAAGTACGCATACTATTATTAATTCATTGATCAGCTGATTCTATACAAAGGTTAAAGTCGTAAATGGTAATGAGTGGTTTAGTTACAATGTCTGTATGTCGTTTGTTGAGGTTAAGTCTGACAAGCACAAGTTTTTGTGCTATCTTCTCTGTTATCAAAGAACGACAAAAATGTTGTAGCATTATTTGTTGGAAACTACCCATATAAGTACTGATTTGGAGAGCGAGGTTTAATGCGAAGTTTAAATTACACTTTGGTAAAGATGCGATTCCAACATTTTACTAACCCACTGCGGGGTTTCCAGGTTTCAGTACTGCCAATATATATCTTTTTTATTTATGAAATAGTAATATTTATTATTATTAATTATTATTATTATTATTATTATTATTATTATTATTATTATTATAACTGCATTAAGAAAAGTAAAAATAAAAATTAATGATTTGTTTTTTTTTTATTATGTAATAGAGAGAAGAGAAATTACATACCATATGTTTTAAATGTTATGTTATTTTTTTTAGTTGGCTACCATGTCTTTATAACTTTATGTACGAAAACAAAGTGTTGTATTCTGTCCTTGTAGTCAACAGCGGTTTAATTACTAACATTAAGCTTTTGAGTTCTGTCCGCATGCACAGCAATTTTCCAAAATCGATTCGAATGTGCATTGCAGTGCCATCTATAGATAAGAATGTGTACTATGTCATGCCTATGAGTGCTCCAGTGTGAGCAGCATGGTAAAGAGGGAGGGTACTGTACCGTTCGTTTGAACGACTCAACGACTCCGACTCATCACCACTGGTGACTGTTATTTCGGAACTGTTATTTGGAACATAGTATTTTTTCGGAACCGGAACAGTCGGAACTGTTCCGGGAAAAGAACAACTTCGCCCATCACTAACACAAATACACACCACACACAACAAGTAAATGTAGCACCGAATCGACGGTCAGGGGGAAATATTCTATTTGCGATGTTGGTCATGGTTTATAGAGATACACGGTTATACGAATAATATGAATATTTCTAACAAATAGAGAGCTAAGATTGGTCAAAATATATCAATCGATCGTCTACATATAGCAGCCCTAGGAAGTTTGATATAAATGGGGAACGAATACAACACTGAAAAAAAAATCACTATTATAAACAGCGGCGAACACAGAATTTGGTTCTGGAGGGGAAGGAGGGTTGACTTTATTTTAAAAAATGGGTATAATACATACGGTAACAAAATTTTTAATTTGTCATTATTTATAATTACAGTTCGAATGAAACAGAACTTTACTTGTCCTTGGACTAAATAGGTCTCCAACTAAAGAAAACAGAAGTCCGTTTGCTGCTGTGTCCATAATATTATCAAAGATATTATCACAGTCTAATATATATAGTCACGAAGTCAATACTTACTAAATATTCAAACATAGGTTGTTGCTCACCACCAGGATCGCTACTATCGCCTCATCACAGACACTTTCCCTAGCAAACGATAAAATGTATTGTATAATACTTTCGATATCGTGTTCTTTTGGAAAAATTAACATCTTCCTTCCACTATTGAAATATGAAGGTTTACATATTATTTTCATATATATATATATATATATATATATATATATATATATATATATATATATATATATATATATATTATAAACTCACCTTCCCGGATCTTTCGGAAGAAGGATAACTCTAACCTATTTTTCTTACAATTTATAGTACTGCAAACGTCTCCTTGTCCCATATTATTATTCAAATTATTATATTTTAGCCATTTACAGTTATTACAACCGATAACTAACATTTCACAGTTTACATAGCTTTTCACAAAAATGCGAAATACGGCACAGTCAATGACTTTTAGACCTAGAATGTCTGATCGAGTTTTCTGTTTCGGTGTATGGAGCTCAGTGTAATATCATATTATAACGTTATTGCGTATCATTGCTAGTGTAATGTGTCCATAAGTTCAGTTTACTTCTTGTTGCATAATATGTTGCAGAAATAATTACAAAACTGTGTTATTTTAATGTGAAGAGAATTTTACATGTTAACAAATCTGTTCGCCTCAACATTTTAAGTTTAGAATGGAAGCCATTTTGAGGTTTAATAAAAAATAATTCATGTTGAATCTTTCGTACACTACTTTTAACACTTGAATATAAATAATTGAGTAAATGGCGATCTTACTCCTGTTATTTATGTAAGCATATCTGGCTTACAGCTGTTTCGGTGCTACTTGACACCATCCTCAGAGCCTACATAATTAACACGAGTAAGATCGCCATTTTATCAATTATTTAAAAAATAATTTATCTTGTGATGTCAATTTAGCACATCTACCTTCCTTAATGTTAGACAAAACATTTACCATACCACTCCTATGAAATTAGTGTACGTACAGTTGTGTTACTTCGTCTCTTAAGTAGTAGATAATTGCGAATTTAGGAATATAAGTTAAATATAGTAAACATAACCTATAATTTTCATATGAATGGCACGGCATTGGAGATCAATAAATTTAGACAGAAAGGGGCAATTGGTACAGTAAACATAACCTATAATTTCAACATATCTAAATATCCGTGCGGTGCATTTGAAAATTATTGAATCGTGCATAAATGAATGTACAAGAATATTTAATCGAAATAAAGGCAGGTATTACACATACGAACAACGTAATTTTCACACCATAAATATCCTTAACTCCCAAGTGAATTATGTCTGGAGTGTCTCATAATCATTGTTTTAAATTTTATTAATGGAATTACAACTACATTTTAGAGAAACATATATTAGTGTTTATGCATTCCAACTAATTTATATGGTTGAAACGCCGCCCTTCATGATCGGGTTAAGCGAGTTACATGGTCTGCCTTACGGCCTGTATTAGATCACGATGGCTGTGGCACAGTCTATTGTTCCTAGTACTCACAACTTTCCAAGCGGCTAGCAACTATCGCGAGAATTGCAAAAAATCATCCCAAGCTTCGTGACTGTATATACTAGACTGTGGTAATACATTGTTTTTTGTTTGAGTTATGTAAACGGAGTTGGTAATTGAGAACAAAAGTGCTGTTTAATCTGTTGGGTAGAGAAATTCATGTTTTTAACAATAGGAACAGTGGAGAGAAAAGTAGATCATGAAGAGAAAAAGTAATGAAATTACAAATAATGTAATGATGACTTGTGGTGTTCCCTAAATACAGAAATGTGAAGGTATACCATGACATAATAGATACTGTTCGACTAATAAATATATCATGTCAATACACATTCACATATGATCGAATTTTTAATGTTCATAATACTCCTTGACTTTCACGCTTTACCTTAATTATGATGCTTGTCGATTGCAGGGGACTTGTTCCGCATGTTAAATCTAAGTAGATAAACATTAGCTTTCTCCTCTATCGTCGGAGTAGTGTGCAGTCACAGATGAATATGGAAATTCTACCAAAAACAATTTTGTAATAATCTGTTAAATATTTAAGAGTACTTATCAGCTCTTCATTACTCTCTCCAAACTTCTTTAAAATGACTATTACACTCTTACTACGTCATACTACTTTTGATCAATAAAACGGTACGAAAGGACGTATTTCAACCAATCATGGCTGCTTATCGCACAATTTTATCGCGTTCCTAGCATTTGTTTAATTTTATCGCGTCCCTAGCGTTTGTTTCTTTATTTGCCAACATTTGAAACTGCGCTGGTCTGGACGTAAAATATATATATATAAAATTACAAACCACTCCAGTCGATGCACAGCAGTTTCAAATATGACTCGCATTGGCATTCAAGAACAAGAATTGATAAAGCTCACTGGTCACAGCAATGTATCTTCCCTGAAACTGTATTTACGAATACCATTCCGAAGTCCTGAATAAGTTGAGGAATACACCTTGTATGTCAGAGCATTCTTCAATTACAAGCCGGATCATGGGTAGGTTTGGCTACGCTGAGTGGAGGCGAGAGATTCTAAAGTGATATTGTTGTAAATTGTGCTTGCTCATTGCTTTCGTTGGACGTAACGTGTATTTTTCAATATTACTTTATGCACAAAGGTAAGTTCAAGATTCTGAGTAGTGATGTAAATTATTACGGATTCGAAAATTGTGTTTTATTGCAATCAGCTATACGGCCACTTGCAGGCGCGGATCTAGAATTTAATAATAGGGGGGGGGCTAATAATAATTGAGGTGCTGGGTGCAAGAAGGGCATTTTAGAGGATGTGCCCTTTTTGAGTAAAACGCTTTATTGTGTTCTCTGATCTGTTATGCATATGATCACCAAGTTGTAGTTCAATACTGTAATCATAGAGGTCAGGAGTACCGGTACCCAAAATGTAAAGGCATGCATAGATAACATTATTACGGTTTGAATTTCCAACATCAATTTTCTCAAAACTTGCATTTGAGAGAAGTGCCTTTCTTGCACCAACCCCTCAATTAACATATGAATACAGTAGTATAATCATAACACAGAACAATGGAATTAAAAACAAATAAATAAACCACAACAATATTGTCACTCTTAGGTTCTAAGTCTTCAGTTAGTTCTAATTCTAAAGGAAATGGTGACTGGAATGGAAAGTCGATTAAATGTTACTTACAGTTTAACGAAGCTGAAGTCGTCTGGGATGTTTTACTTTTGTTAACCTCTTCAACAATTTTCTTTTCAATAATGGTGCCACAACAGTTTATGAGATCGTTTTGCGTTGTTTTGCTTGTTAGAGAAGAGTTTTTGGGGGCATTTTTAAGATGAATATGCAGAATCTGATCACCGGCATCAACGCGATATTTAAGAAGCTCCTTGTAATTACCTTCGTTTTGATTTTCGCTTTCCAAGTCAATCGCACCATCATTCCTGTGTCCTCTTAATGGAATATTTTGTCGGCCGCACAAAATAATTGTTTTTACTATTGGGACAAGTTTCATCCTGTTTTCGCGCACTGTTTGTAACACTTCATTATTCAATTGAACCAGAACGTTCTCTACCTTACCTTCAAACACTCCTTTAAAGTTGTCACATTTTAAGAGAGCAGTTTTGTGATAACTGTTCTCTGAATGTCTCCTGAATATTTCAGAGGCCTTTTTGAATTTCCTTAGAGGTTTCGTAACTAAATTATGTAACGTAACTTTGCTTCGCCCTCCCTCTATAGGTCCGAATAAAACGCACACGTGACAGAACGCGCCTTTATCCTTCTTACTGTAAGACAGCCATGGAAATCTTTTAAGCCTCGCATGCTGAAATTGTCTAGACTGTCCCGATTCTAGTGTCCTCGGAAATGGATATTTTTCGTCTGGAACCCATGGATTTGTTAGAGCTTTGTATTTTATCTCGTCACTGCATATTTCTTTTTCCACTAAGCAACCAATATCTAATACATTATGAGTCGTCGAACTAGCGTCATCACTTCACCGCACATAACCGATTCCACTGTTACGGTATTAACAGGCATACACTTTTCTTCATCAGTTGTATCATTGTCATCCGTACTGCACTTTTCTTTCACTTCACCACACGGCTTCTTGACGAATTGTAAGATATTTGTTTGAAACTTACGTTTCGACATTTTATAATTTCTTATAACTGTTACACTAAATAATTCACCTGTGCGGACTGATCACTTCTCGTCTCAATTCAGAAGTCGAATGTAGTGGCTATTGTAAAGTACGATAACAAAGATATTGGTAGCAGCCTAGCTGCAGTGTGGTAGGGGTGGTTACCGTTAGATTTCCGTTCCGAAGTCCGAGCTATTGTTAAACCCCATGGTAACGACCCCTAAGGAATGTGACCACTTACCTGATCTATTCACTGCGAACTGTAAAGAGAGTTTGTATGCGAAAGTAAAATAGCAAAATAATATGAAGTTTAGAGAGTGAAGAAATCATATAAGTTATATGAATGAAAAAATAATGCTTTGTACATTTTAAATTAAAAAAAAAGTCTTTGAATTGATAGGGGGTTCTATAGCCCCCCAGACCCCCCCTTGTATCCGCGCTGGCCACTTGAATTAATTATAAAGAAACATGTCTTTTATTGAGTACAAAGGCATATACCTAAATAAATAAATAAATTAATTAATTAATTAATTAAATATTCCTTGCACCGAAAATAATAAAATCGATAATGCAATAAAGACAGAAGTTCCTACGCAGTATTCTTAAGTTCCATTCAATTAACAAATTTGTGGCTAGCAAACTGACAGTGTTTTGCGAGTTTATGGTGTTTCACTTTTGACGTGAAAGGTCTAGGATATCACATACATTTTAATTTCATGTGATATCTGTCTTTTCTATAAATATTTCAGATGCCCAGGTAGCCAGCTTCAGTTATACTTGTTTTTTTGAAAGATGGGACATGACCGATATATAACTACAACGTCTTTGGACATGACAATTAAGCAGCCGAGCTTGGAACTACAGTGCTATGTTGCCAATATGGATTACTATGCTGCCAGCTGATAGAAGCTAGCAATTGTAGTTAAGATGGCTGACGTTAAAACATTCATTGACAATTGACGCGAAGGTAAGAAAACAATACAAAAATAGACAGAGAATCAAACACGAAACGCACCAATGCTAACATTGTGTGCACAATAAATGTCGCCAAGAGAGCTAAAGCACTCGCCAAGAGGAACGGTAAGTTTGACAACTCAATCGTTGTTACCATAGCAACAGGCCTACCACGCTATGTGACATTCAGTTGTTTTTCCCATCGCAACGCTCCTGTAATGTCCCATCTTTAAAAAAAAACACAAGTTATTGTTACCATAACAATACTGTTAGCCTAAATTATTTGTTATAAACTTTTTAAAATAAAATTTTAAATAAATATAACTACAGATAACAAGCTAAGAATGTAAATTATGCAAATCAAAAATGTAAACAGAGAAAACTATTGACATGTTATAATGAAGTATGAGAATGTAAATACAGTTAGGGCTGAGCCCCTACCACCCCGTAGCGGAGAAGTGAGAAATATGTTCCCAAATTGAAGTAGCGGAAAGCCGCCATTTGTTTGGAAGAAAACGCGCGAGATTTCAAAACCGCTATTTGAATACGCGTTGTATTGCGTATCCGAAAGCTAAGTGTGTTTGTTTACAGGAACAATACTTCCTTTGTGAGATACCTTTAATACCGTGTTTCTGCTGTCAGCAGAGTTGCTAGGTTTTCTACGAGGGAAATCGGGATATCAGAAGCTAACTTAAGACATTAGACTTACCATCACTTTATGATAAGATTTATAGCAGTTTTCTGCAAAATAGTGGTCACGTGCTTTTAATGTAATATTGAGAAACACTAAAATACGAAGGACACACAGTACAGTGAATACTGTAGGCTAACCGTTCTTTTTTATTAACCACGAATATGTTTTAGCCATTCGCTACTAAATTAACTTTGCAACTTTTCTTTTTCACAACCGGTACTGCAACAGTACATCTGACGATGAATCCATGTTTGAACATAGTTCACTAAACTATAGAACGCAGCAATTGTGTCTGTTATTGGTGTAAAATACGATATCAAAACGCTATCTTTTATGCCACTCAATGCACCTAAAAAAACACAATGGTTATTAATTGCGAGAGCAGCGACTAGGTACCGAAACCGATTAATCAACAATGCGGTAGAATTAAGGGAACTATTATCTTGCGAGTAAAGTTGCCTTACGGCAATCAGATGGGTTATCTCATAGACTTACTAAATTTCCGCGGGTTACCTGTTTGTTTATAATGTTTCCATTTGAGTCAATATATAAATAAAAATATCGGAAAATAGGAAATGCAGACTAATTTGATCAAATTACGTTCTAGGCTATTATCTCTCAAATCGGGATTTTTATTAATCCCGATTCGCTTTAACCTCTTCCCTTACTATTTATTTTACCAGTTTTGTGAAAAAAAGTGTCATATTTTTTTTTATTTTCGTAAAGAGGTCATTTAATATTGCAGAATCACTGTACATCACTAATTTTCTTACATACTTAAAAAATCACTATGAAGTAGACAATGGGACTCAAACGAGTTAACTCGGGTTAATAAATTTTGACACATGTTAGCAATCCCAGTTAACTCGGGATAATAAGGGAAGTGGTAATAGGAATTCAACCAGGAAAATGGGAGAATTCCGCCTAAATTGGGATACTCGGCAACTCTGGCTGTCAGGCTTGCATCATTCAATAGGAACTCTGAATGTGAATATTCCTAACCACGGTTAATAAAAGAATTAATGTCTACTTTTTAATTTAATCTGTAGGTTAAACTGCTGTATGAAATAAAAAAAACATTATTATTATTATTATCATTATTATCATTAGTAGTAGTAGTAGTAGTAGTAGTAGTAGTAGTAGTAGTAGTAGTAGTAGTAGTAGTAGTAGTAGTAGTAGTAGTATAAGAAACTGTTTCATTAATCCGTAACTAAGACAAGACTTACTTTCAATCAGTCATATTAAAAAATTAACTTTTTATAATTTATACAATTTCTGGATTTTTAAATAGGGCGAATAATTATTCATGTATGCACTGAAACAACAGCTGTTTGAACAAAATTGAGGATGTGGAGTGAATGAAGGATAATAACAATGTATATGGTAATAACATAGTTTGAAAGGTAACAACTACTTCGAAATGAGTTGAACACACTGAATGATTCATTCTAGCGTAGAAATTCTCTCTGCGGATTGCACTTATTCATTTTCGGTTAAGGAAATCTTTACTCAGAGAAAACCTGAAGCACAAATAGTTGTATAAGTACAAGAGTTTGTCTTCTGTAACATAATACGGAGCAAAATCGTCGTAGAAATTAAAGATTAACTAATCAGTGAAATGTAACATTCCCACTTTCTTTATCTTTACATCCGTGTGCATTGCTGCAATTAAAAACAGCACACGAACAAACCGTACTTATTCAGCTCAACCAAACAAATGGCCGCTCGTCGGCTGTTCAATTTGGGAGCATAACACTAGCGCCAGTGAACTGTCTAGCTGTTATTTAGTAAGTCTATGTTTAGGGGGTTAGGGCAAGTATAAAGATCTATGAAAAAATGAAGAAACATACCTTCAACATTATACGTAACAAAACACATCATTATCTATTAAGGATGTGCCAATTAACGTAAACATAGGCGGAGAGAGAACTGTTTCCTTTGGGGAGCAAAGCAAAACCATAGAATCCTCATATAACAGGGTTATGGCGGACATTATTTACCTCCTCCCCCATTATAGCTTAACTGTGGTACAGTATATCGGAATACGATCCTTTAATAAAGGTATTTTCGGGGACAGAGTTACATCCATATCCGCGATGTTTCGGACCGAGTTGTATAGGGCTTGAACTGTAGGTCTACTACAAATTATAATAGGGCATAACTTAAAATAATCTCCTTTTTGTCTCTCGTACAGAAACACATGCCTGCTTCAATGAGCGTATTCTGAATCTCACCGGTGAGCAATCCGATGGCATCACGGTGTTCCGAATTCCACCGATGACGTCATTGATGCTCCACCGGTGTCGCACCGGTGCCATCAACTTGCAGAGGTGGTGGCAATCTCCATCAGCCGCCATCAGTGAATCTGATTGGTTATTGTATAGGGCGGGAATTAGCATCGTGCACTGTTGTGTCATGGCGGTGTGTTCTGCTTTAGTTCTGCTGTATTGTTTGTAATGAGCACAACGTAAAAACAATATGTTAATGGCTTATGAGCGAACATGTCAACGGACCAGTTATTACTACCGGTTAAAGAAATAAATTGTTTATGCTATCTTTTCTTTGAACGAGATGGGAGTACGAAAATTTCGCAAAATTTTTCTAGCGTAGCACAGAAAACAACTTGTACAGTCGCCATGACAGCATCGATCCTTCCAGAAGTTTTGTTCCTTATTTCGCTACAACGTGACGTCATTGATGCCACCGGACCGGTGAGATTCGGAATACGCTGTATGTTACAGTGCTAACAAAAACTTTTTTATACGAAGCTTATGTCCCTGAAGATAATATCATAGCCCAGGTATGCTCATTCTCTGACTCCCGATTACGTTCTGTAATCACAACCTTCGAATGCAGAGCGTGCTGTTCCTCGTTCGAAGCTCGACGGATGACTGCGGAAGGCAGTTCAAGTACTTAGTAAACCAGCGTTGTCAGACACAGCCTAAACGGAGCGGAGCACTCCACTATAACTCGTTGCGTGCTCCGGTGCTTCCACAGACATAAGCAAGTTCACGCTCCGACTGGACGTCTCTAGCACCACAACCGGTGTCGGAGCTTACAACTCTGACACTACTGTAGTAAACGTACGAACAGTGCGGGACAGTGACAGTCAAAACCTTCTGTAAGCAAACGACCATTCCGTACAGTGTGGGAGGAAAACTATTTTTGTTGTGCGTTCGGTAAAAACGTAAAGTGTTTACTATGTTGTAAAGTACTGTCAGGAATACTACTGAGCAACATAAAACGACATTATAGGCTCTGCCACCCAGAACATGCCGAAGTAACAGAGAAGCTGTTTTCTGTAATATGTATTCATATACCAACGTTATTATTATTATTATTATTATTATTATTATTATTATTATTATTATTATTATTATTATTGTGGTGATTTTATTCCAGGAGAAATAAATATTTTGATAAAATAATTTTTCAGGGGTGCAACGTGCACTATAGTTTCAAGAATGGAAAGCACTTCATGAAAGGCCAAACTTTGTTTTGAAGCAAGTTAGCCTATGTAGTATGTTGGAAATTAGCTAAGGCACTAAAAACCTTCCACGGAAGGTGAACTTGTAAAGAGATGTATGGTGCCTGAACAAAATATAGTTAATTATGTCTCTGTACTGCAACAGCTCAAATGTGAATTCACAGAACATGGATTTAGTGAATTTAGATTTTAGAGTGATATTAATCTTTTTGTTAATCCTTTCATAGTAAATTTAGTACAATCCATGAGAGCCCAGTTCCAGGACGAGTTAATTGATTTACAAAGTAACGTATAATTCAGAATTAAATGTAGAGAATATGACTTGACAAGTATAGAATTATTTAAAAAAATGAACAAAACGAAATATTCCAAGATGAGCTTATTCGCTGCCATTATGTTAGCTACCTTCGCCTCGACAATTATTTTCGAGAATGAAGGTTGCTAAATCCAAACATAGGTCCCGATTAACAGATGAACATCTTTAGCGCATTGCAGTAAATTACTTGCAGAAAAGAATGCGATATATGGTTTTTTTTAGTAGGTTATTTTACGACGCTTTGTCAACATCTTAGGTTATTTAGCGTCTGAATGAGATGAAAGTGATAATGCCGGTGAAATGGGTCCGGGGTCCAACACCGAAAGTTACGCAGCATTTGCTCATATTGGGTTGAGGGAAAACCCCGGAAAAAACCTCAACCAGATAACTTGCTCAGACCGGGAATCGAACCCGGGCCACCTGGTTTCGCGGCCAGACGTGCTAACCGTTACTCCACAGATGTGGACGCGATGTATGGTGGAATATGAAAATGATATCTAGGTTATAATAATATCATAACTATATTACATATAATAAATAATGTATTAACTGAATATTACAGTGTATACTCCTTCCTTTTTCAAATTCAGTTTATTATCCGTATTTGTAAGAGTATAAGAACTATGCCACGGGCGGTGCTGCAATGTAGTTGCGGAGCCCAGTCCGTACACTGTGTTTGTTATGCAGTGCAGCATCATCCGTGTAATCGGTGCTTTTACATTTTGAGCATACCTGTCATAGCCTATTGTAAACCTTATGTTACTTAATCTCTCTGTAAGTTTACACATTATACCGGGATCATTTTTTCTGCATTGTTGTGCAGTATGTTATTCATATTTCTCCAAGCGGCGGCCTGCACACCTGCAGACTTCTAACACATGAATACAGGTTGTTACAAAAGAAACAATACAATGCTTCCATTCCTCAAATAAGGCATAGAAATTCTTATACATTCAGAAATTTAAAATAAATACTATATAGCCTAGTCCAGACACATGATCTGAAGACATTAAGTCGTCAATTTAAGCATAGAAACTTAATCACAAAAAAAAAAAAAGATCTTTTGGATTCAATATTTTCTAACTTAATAAAAAAAAAGAGTTGAGACAAGTTTGAGAGGGACGCCCCCCCCCCCCCCCCATAACTCCGCTATGAACGTAAACTCAGTGAACTTTAAATCTTGTCAATACGAAGTGAAAAGGAACACGTTTATAACTAATTTATTACAAGAGAAATAATATTAATAAACAAACCTTGAAAACCAACAAAGTGAGCGTATGCATCTACAAATTATAGGTAGTTCTGACGTATAGCAGGCATTCCGAATCTTCAACAAAACTGCAACATTTATAGGATCACACAACAGCTGTTCACAATGAACTTGAAAATCAACGGCGTAACTTTAGTGATATAGCAGGCAAGACCCAACAATTTGGCTACAATTCTGATACATCACAAATCACAAGTAAGACTATAAAAATGTAGTTTATACAATACCCTATATTTAATATTTTGAAGAATTGTTAATTACTTTGTCATCATTAACCGTAAATATTCCATAGAGTGCAACCATTTTATTTTCATTTATTGTCTCCTTTTCATCGCCAACACGCACTTAGTTTATAATACATCAACAATGAAAGTTTGATACGACCGCGAACATAATTCCATCGACACACACTTATATTGTAACATTAATTTACTCGTGCATTGAAAATCAGCATTAGCACAAACACATGTTCTGTACTGTAGGCCTCCGTTAGACAGTTAATTACAGTGTTGCCGACGTATGGCTCCAGCTTGTAACTGAAGAAGGCTCTGGAGCTGTACATCGAGTTCCATTTATTTACGCACATGTCCAATATAACATCAGCTGAACCAGCAACCACTAAAACATTCAAATTTGAAAATTGCGCTTTCAATAATTGTTCCTTTTAAAATTATTCATGTCTATTTTTTATTTCAACATCCTTAATTAAAACTTTTCTTGTTTATTTCATTATCCATAATAATTAAAACATTTCGAACACTTGTTTATATTATTTAGATTATGATATAGCTTCTTCTGTATGATATTAAGGTTAGTCACGTATCAGAGATTGTTTAATACTAAGATTTATTGAAAATCATCTATCAAGTGAGGTTGATTACTATGATTCGGATAATTGAAGTGGAATTTAACTGTTTTAATAAAAATGAAACTGAATCAACTAAGCCTTCTTGACTATACTTGTTTTTTTTTTTTAAGATGGGACGTGACAGTTAAGCGGCCGACCTTGGAACTACAGTGCCATGTTGCCAATATGGACTACCACGCCGCCAGCTGATGGAACGTAGCAATTGTCGTTAAGACGGTTGACGTTAAAATATTCATTGATAATTGACGTGAAAGTAAGAAAACAATACAAAAATTGACAGAGAATCAAAGACGAAACGTACCAATGCTAACATTGTGTGCACAATAAATGTCGCCAAGAGAGCTATTAAGCACTCGCCACGTGCGAACTGTAAGTTTGGCAACTCAACCGTTGTTACCATAGCAACAGGCCTACCACGCTATGTGACATTCAGTTGTTTTTCCGATCGCAACGCTCCTGTCATGTCCCATCTTTAAAAAAACAAGTATAGTAACCGTCCACAGAATTCAATTAAGGTTCTATAGTTGGCACAACTGATAACAAGAAACCAGCTAATCATAACACACTATTGCCATCTAGCGAAATATTTGTAATGTTGAGATGGTACAATAATATATTTGAAGACAGTTCATTACTTTCGTAAGTCAATATTTTATAGTATTAGAGTACTTCGTTACTTCTAATCTTTATATAGTTTCTTCTAATCGTGTAATAGTCAATTAAATCCCACTCGAGTTTTGATTTTCTCTAGATAAATCAAAACCTCTAGTGAGATTACTGTTGATAAAATATTAACATGTCACTTGGGATATACAGCATCCGATCCCCAAGTTTCAAGCTATAACTCTCTCTGTGGGCCTCATGCATATATATTATTTTTTAATTAATTATATTAGTTGTAATTGAATTTATTACAAACCCACATAGTGCCCCATAATTAGTGCTTATTTTGCAAATAATTATGTTATTGTTTTAAAGTTACAAAAATAATATTTGAGGTGATCAGCGTATTCAGTATCAGTTTTTCCGAGCATTATTTGGACTTTCCCCTACCAATTACACCACTCAGCCCACTTCAGCTACGTTCAATGTTAATGACAGTTATAAAGCGCACTTACAGTAGTATAAATAATACAAGAATATATTCAGATCAGTTAAGTAAATTACATTTGAATTTTCACACTAGAGGCTCGGTCAAACGTCAGAGAGACTAAATAGGCCATTTGCTGTAGTGTTGAAGTACTGTGTACTCTCATTTTCTCGATGTATTTAATTTTCCCTGAAATAATTAGTATATTATTTTCGTAATATTTCATCACTTTTAAGTGAAACATACAATTTGAACGAATTGAATAATTAAATACAAATACGAATTTCCTGTAGATTTTATCCATAGAATTAAATAATCGTAAAGATAAAACTTGCACTGTCAAGGTAATGTAGACAGATATTGACGCACCTATTGTTCATATATATAAGACTTAGTAAAATTTACAAGTAGATAGAACACTAATTCAGTAATAACGATTCATGAAATCGAATTTGCTTAAATTATATTCTAAAAATCATTTATGACTTTTAAATCAAAACGAAAAAGTGCGTACTCCTACCATACTTTCCCCTGCAATACATGCAATGCTTATATCTTCAGATGGGCGAGGATCATAATGTTGATAGACACCAGACACCAGACACCAGACACCAGACACCAGACACCAGACACCAGACACCAGACACCAGACACCAGACACCAGACACCAGACACCAGACACCAGACACCAGACACCAGACACCAGACACCAGACACCAGACACCAGACACCAGACACCAGACACCAGACACCAGACACCAGACACCAGACACCAGACACCAGACACCAGACACCAGACACCAGACACCAGACACCAGACACCAGACACCAGACACCAGACACCAGACACCAGACACCAGACACCAGACACCAGACACCAGACACCAGACACCAGACACCAGACACCAGACACCAGACACCAGACACCAGACACCAGACACCAGACACCAGACACCAGACACCAGACACCAGACACCAGACACCAGACACCAGACACCAGACACCAGACACCAGACACCAGACACCAGACACCAGACACCAGACACCAGACACCAGACACCAGACACCAGACACCAGACACCAGACACCAGACACCAGACACCAGACACCAGACACCAGACACCAGACACCAGACACCAGACACCAGACACCAGACACCAGACACCAGACACCAGACACCAGACACCAGACACCAGACACCAGACACCAGACACCAGACACCAGACACCAGACACCAGACACCAGACACCAGACACCAGACACCAGACACCAGACACCAGACACCAGACACCAGACACCAGACACCAGACACCAGACACCAGACACCAGACACCAGACACCAGACACCAGACACCAGACACCAGACACCAGACACCAGACACCAGACACCAGACACCAGACACCAGACACCAGACACCAGACACCAGACACCAGACACCAGACACCAGACACCAGACACCAGACACCAGACACCAGACACCAGACACCAGACACCAGACACCAGACACCAGACACCAGACACCAGACACCAGACACCAGACACCAGACACCAGACACCAGACACCAGACACCAGACACCAGACACCAGACACCAGACACCAGACACCAGACACCAGACACCAGACACCAGACACCAGACACCAGACACCAGACACCAGACACCAGACACCAGACACCAGACACCAGACACCAGACACCAGACACCAGACACCAGACACCAGACACCAGACACCAGACACCAGACACCAGACACCAGACACCAGACACCAGACACCAGACACCAGACACCAGACACCAGACACCAGACACCAGACACCAGACACCAGACACCAGACACCAGACACCAGACACCAGACACCAGACACCAGACACCAGACACCAGACACCAGACACCAGACACCAGACACCAGACACCAGACACCAGACACCAGACACCAGACACCAGACACCAGACACCAGACACCAGACACCAGACACCAGACACCAGACACCAGACACCAGACACCAGACACCAGACACCAGACACCAGACACCAGACACCAGACACCAGACACCAGACACCAGACACCAGACACCAGACACCAGACACCAGACACCAGACACCAGACACCAGACACCAGACACCAGACACCAGACACCAGACACCAGACACCAGACACCAGACACCAGACACCAGACACCAGACACCAGACACCAGACACCAGACACCAGACACCAGACACCAGACACCAGACACCAGACACCAGACACCAGACACCAGACACCAGACACCAGACACCAGACACCAGACACCAGACACCAGACACCAGACACCAGACACCAGACACCAGACACCAGACACCAGACACCAGACACCAGACACCAGACACCAGACACCAGACACCAGACACCAGACACCAGACACCAGACACCAGACACCAGACACCAGACACCAGACACCAGACACCAGACACCAGACACCAGACACCAGACACCAGACACCAGACACCAGACACCAGACACCAGACACCAGACACCAGACACCAGACACCAGACACCAGACACCAGACACCAGACACCAGACACCAGACACCAGACACCAGACACCAGACACCAGACACCAGACACCAGACACCAGACACCAGACACCAGACACCAGACACCAGACACCAGACACCAGACACCAGACACCAGACACCAGACACCAGACACCAGACACCAGACACCAGACACCAGACACCAGACACCAGACACCAGACACCAGACACCAGACACCAGACACCAGACACCAGACACCAGACACCAGACACCAGACACCAGACACCAGACACCAGACACCAGACACCAGACACCAGACACCAGACACCAGACACCAGACACCAGACACCAGACACCAGACACCAGACACCAGACACCAGACACCAGACACCAGACACCAGACACCAGACACCAGACACCAGACACCAGACACCAGACACCAGACACCAGACACCAGACACCAGACACCAGACACCAGACACCAGACACCAGACACCAGACACCAGACACCAGACACCAGACACCAGACACCAGACACCAGACACCAGACACCAGACACCAGACACCAGACACCAGACACCAGACACCAGACACCAGACACCAGACACCAGACACCAGACACCAGACACCAGACACCAGACACCAGACACCAGACACCAGACACCAGACACCAGACACCAGACACCAGACACCAGACACCAGACACCAGACACCAGACACCAGACACCAGACACCAGACACCAGACACCAGACACCAGACACCAGACACCAGACACCAGACACCAGACACCAGACACCAGACACCAGACACCAGACACCAGACACCAGACACCAGACACCAGACACCAGACACCAGACACCAGACACCAGACACCAGACACCAGACACCAGACACCAGACACCAGACACCAGACACCAGACACCAGACACCAGACACCAGACACCAGACACCAGACACCAGACACCAGACACCAGACACCAGACACCAGACACCAGACACCAGACACCAGACACCAGACACCAGACACCAGACACCAGACACCAGACACCAGACACCAGACACCAGACACCAGACACCAGACACCAGACACCAGACACCAGACACCAGACACCAGACACCAGACACCAGACACCAGACACCTAAATTAGAAACACAGTGTACTGATTTACGAATAATTACAGCTCCAGCTATAGTTTGAAAGCATGACCATAGTTGAGCAACTCAGAGTACAATTATGTACTAATGCTTATTATTTCTTTAACAAATGTAATTAAATAATTTCAAACACATATGTCAATATTTATTTAATACACATTTGCAAGAGTGCGAAGCCTAAATATCACTTAATCTGGATGAATAGCACTGAATATAGAAAGAAAAATGTGGACAATAATTAAGGGAAACTACGGTAATTTAGCTTTTAATCCTGATGATAAATTTTTTAAAAATAATAACATTATCTTGTCAAGATAAAATTATTGACTAGAATATTTTGCCTTTACGGTGATTAATATTATTTGTCACTCTTCTGCGATGTATTGAATTTCCATGGCATCTCCAGCAACATCATTACAGAATACAAGATAGTCTTGCTTAGAAAAAATCTTTGGAGAGGATGCTAACGAACTCGAAATTCTGTAATTTTAACACTTTTTTTAAAGATAATTAATTAAACTGCTTAAGTCGTGACCTAGTTCTTAGGTAGTTCGAAGTCCCTAACAAGATCATTTCGCTTATTTTGAGTCATTATTTTAGGAAAGTTTATTTTTATACGAAATATATCACGTTGGCTGCTATATAGGGCATAGGCCCTATTAGTACTCATATTTTGTAATTATTTGATAACTGGTTTATAAATTTGTACATTATATATTTACATATTTCTTACTGTGTCATTACACTATGTGTTTATCAACATACATATAAATATAAATAATATATAAAATGTAAATAAATATCATCTAGAGAAAAATCGTGAAATTCGAGCATAAACGCTATGCAAAATCGAAATGAGAACTAATCGACGAAAATGAAGACCATTTTCGTTTTTAGAATCCCAAAATTAGTAAGAAGTGATTAATTTCATCTCCAATACGTTTTGGCTGTTGACTACCGGTACTGTTATTTAAAATTATACACACTATAAAAAAAACACTGAGACACTATTTATACTAAGTCACATTAACACACACAACTAATGGTAGAAGTTTATAAATTACTTCCTTATGTAAAAACGTATAAATGATACTCGGGAGGAAATTAAACACAGAATAGATGTGGGAAATGCGTGTTATTATTCGGTTGAGAAGTCTGCTATCAAGAAATCTGAAAGTTAGAATTTATAAAACAGTTATATTACCGGCTGTTCTTTATGCTTGTGAAACTTGGACTCTCACTTTGATAGAGGAACATAGTAGGTTAAGGGTGTTTGAGAATAAGGTGCTTAGGAAAATATATGGGGCTAAGAGGGATGAAGTTACAGGAGAATGGAGAAAGTTACACAACACAGAACTGTACGCATTGTATTCTTCACCTGACATAATTAGGAACATCAAATCCAGACGTTTGAGATGGACAAGGCATGTAGGACGTATGGGGGAATCCATAAATGCATATAGAGTGTTAGTTGGGAGGCCGGAGGGAAAAAGACCTTTAGGGAGACCGAGACATAGATGGGAAGATAATATTAAAATGGATTTGAGGGAGGTGGGTTATGATGATAGAGAATGGATTAAACTTGCTCAGGATAGGGACCAATGGCGGGCTTATTTGAGGGCGGTAATGAACCTCCGGGTTCCATAAAAGCCAGTAAGTAAGGAAGTATGTAAAAAACGTGGTTTCAATCTAGTTTCAA